>NC_084735.1:65106342-65406342 GCF_033978785.1 Entelurus aequoreus | reverse complement strand
CGTGTGTCTGCAGAAGCCTCATACAACATGTAACTGGGCCGGCACGCTGTTGGTATGTTGAAAAAGCGGACGCGACGACAGGTTGTAGAGTACGTTAAAGGCAGTGCCATCACGGCACGCCCTTAATATTGTTGTCCGGGTGAAAATCGGGAGAATGGTTGCCCCGGGAGATTGTCGAGAGGGGCACTGAAATACCGGAGTCTCTCGGAAAAATCGGGAGGGTTGGCAAGTATGTTTAGGGCGGGAAAGCCATTCAAAGAAGGTGAATTCATAAAAAAAGTGCATGTTAGCTTTTTTAAGAAATCTTTTCTTGCGGCCCCGCCTCACCCAGTTTCTGCATCCAGTGGCCCCCAGGTAAATTGAGTTTGAGACCCCTGTTTTAGATATTCAAAGACCTTGGCCGAGAAGGGTCACAACAACCTAAAGCCACAACACAACAACACAAAGGCACAGCACAACGACATTATGTGTGCAGCGGGGCTCAGGTGGTATGGCTGTGGGTTTGATCCTCAGTCCCAGTGTGACCATGTCTAAGTTTCCTTGAGCCAGATACCGAAACCCCAGTTGCTCCTGATGCTGCGTCATTAGTAGGTGAATGTGGTAATACTGTCAAAGGTAGAAAAGTGCCATACAAGTATAAACCATTTAGCATAACACCTCTAGACAACATAAAGGCACAACACAACAACATAAAGCCTCAAGATAACAACATATATCCACGACACAACAACATAAAGCCTCAAGACAACAACATATATCCACAACACAACAACATAAAGCCACAACACAACAACATTAAGCCTCAAGACAACAACATCAATCCACAACACAGCGGAATAAAGACACAACACATAAACATTAGGCCACAATACAACAACATTAAGCAACAACATTAAGTGACAACATTAAGCGACAACGGAAGTGACTGTGGACCAAGTTTTGCAGAGGGGCAGAGTGGCCGAGGCAGAAGATTTAGGAAGTTTTGATGGACCAAGTTGGAAAAGTAAGTGAAAGTAAACTGTTGTGATCAATAGTGTTTCCAGAAAGCAGGCTAAATAAAAACGAATGTAAACACTGAGATGAGAGTAGGTCAAACTCAACACAATATTCCAACTACTTCCATTCTCGTCTATTACATACAATTGTTTGAGCAAAACAACGTCAAAAGGACACAATTGGCTAAAGAAAAGCAAAAACTATTACTCATTTCAATTCTTCAATTTTTGCCCTCTGAGTTCTTCTGTGTCCAGGGAATTATTCCCTCAGTTTGCAAACATAACAAAAACCACAACAAAAATGATTTAAAGTAATGAAATGAAACAATATCGACCTGATCACCCTAGTATTGATCATATACTGACACTACCCTTGGTGTCTACACCACCAATTTATGAATCGAACCACCATTACATGTTATGTAGACCAGTGGTCCCCAACCTTTTTGTAGCTGCGGACCGGTCAACGCTTGAAAATGTGTCCCACGGACCGGGGGGGTATGGTATTTTTTTTTTTTGTCATTAAGAAATACAATCATGTGTGCTTACGGACTGTATCCCTGCAGACTGTATTGATATACATTTATATATAATGTATATATTGTGTTTTTTATGTTGATTTAATTTAAAAAAATAGAAAATAAAACTTTTTTTTTTTTTTTTCTTGTGCGGCCCGGTACCAATCGATCCGGTGGTTGGGGACCACTAATGTAGACCACAAGGAAGTGTATTCAATTTCGAAAAAAAAAGATAATAATATGACCCCTTTGATGCGCCCTATAATCCGGTGCGCCTTTTGTATAAAAATAGACCTGACTAGACCGGCTCATCGGCAGTGCGCCTTATAATCCGGTGCGCCCTATGGTTCGGAAAATATGGTACTATTAAACACACACATTGCCATATAATTCTGCAAAGTGTAAAATATGGAGAGTTTTCTCTGTATGTAATTATTTTTCATTAGACATGCACAGAATGTACTTGATTATTTCTCAGAGGCTAAATAAATAGAAAAGCATTTTTAAGTTGATCAAAATTGCTTTTCCTTTTACCTTTTTTCTTTGAGAGCCTCTTGAGTAATCCCCAGTTGCCAGGTTGCTCTTGGCAACTCCCTGCTTGTGCTCTTTATATCCGGCAGAGTGTACCGCAGTATGGTGCAGGAAGCTGGCATGAGGGCCCTGCAAAAATGTAAAAAAAAAAAAAAGAAGAAAGATTTAAAAAGTAAAACATCAGGTGAGGGCGGAGGGACTATTGTGCACATTTTAAGTTTTGCAGAGCAGCAGCAAGTGATTGCAAAGCCAAAGGTGTCGTTGTAGTGAACTTGACATGAGGGGGTAACATATTCAAGGAGTTATTCTTCTGTAATTGCTCTTAAATCAAGGGTGGGAGGCTTTTGGCAAGTTTTGGGAGACGACAACTCCCTCCTGTGAGTGATTGCTGGGCCACAGGTCCTCATTGAATGCATTCAGGACATTTATCTTTGAATGTAATCAAGCATGTGAAGCATTTAAACTTAGACTGAGTGGGGGGGGGGGGGGGGGGGAACCCTTAAGGAATGTCTGAAGAGAGACACACTGGGAAGAGTCAGCACGGCGAGGCAAAGTTGGAGCGAAAAGTCGATACAAGGTCAAGCCTGTATCTCTTTTTGTACATGTGATGCACTAATGAGCAGTCAGATGCAATCATAAATTAGAGGAAACTTGCTGAAAGTGTGGAAAAACGTTCATTTTAATGTGCTCTCATGAGGATTAAGTAAATGATAAATGATAAATGGGTTATACTTGTATAGCGCTTTTCTACCTTCAAGGTACTCAAAGCGCTTTGACACTATTTCCACATTCACCCATTCACACACACATTCACACACTGATGGCGGGAGCTGCCATGCAAGGCGCTAACCAGCTGCCATCAGGAGCAAGGGTGAAGTGTCTTGCCCAAGGACACAACGGACGTGACTAGGATGGTAGAAGGTGGGGATTGAACCCCAGTAACCAGCAACACTCCGATTGCTGGCACGGCCACTCTACCAACTTCGAAGTAGAAAATATTTCAAAAAGTTATTACTCTACATCGGTTTTTATTCATCCGTTCCAAAGTAGCGGTGTCCCGATACAACTTTTTCACTTTCATACCGATATTGGAGCCTTGAGTATTGGCCGATACTGATATTCATCGATATTAGCACAAATAATATTACCGTATTTTCCGCACTATAAGGTGCATCGGATTATAAGGCGCACCTTCAATGAATGGCCTATTTTAAAACTTTGTTCATATATAAGGCGCACCGCATTATAAGGCGCACCGCATTATAAGGCACATAGAATAGACGCTACAGTAGAGGCTGGGGTTACGTTATGCATCCCGTAGTTGCGAGACCTGTTGTGGCTCAATATTGGTCCATATATAAGGCACTGTCAGCTTTTGAGAAAATTGGAGGTTTTTAGGTGCGCCTTATAGTGCGGAAAATACGGTACATACTCTTATCATTTTGTAGTGTGGAATGTTAGAAAATGTTTGCTCAAGTGAAAATACTCAGAGAACAATGGTAGCTATAAAAAAAAAACACTAACCTTATGACAGATGTATGCTGTCTTCAAATTGAAGTGGAGTGGTAATTTGTTTTTGGCAGCACTTGGGGGTCACTATAATGAATTACATTAAGCTCATGCTTATGTTTTTAATTTCTATTACTGATGTTATTGTTAAAATTGTCACTAATACAGTTGTTGTTATTTTTCAGGTTTTTTGTATGTCTTCTCAATAGCTCTGTAAATTTAGTATTGCAAAGCTGGGATTGAGTTGTTCTACATTTTTATTAGATCGATTAACATTCTGTGTGATTAATGTAAAGTATAAAAAAGGTTAAAAATGAAAATAACTAGATAAATTAATAATTATGCTCATGACGCATTAAGTTGAATGATGCGGACACATTTGTTACTGTATACATTCTAATATGCTTCTGCATTGGAGACTTTGTATGTATAAGTAATATGCAACTATATTTACAAACCCCGTTTCCATATGAGTTGGGAAATTGTGTTAGATGTAAATATAAACAGAATACTATGATTTGCAAATCATTTTCAACCCATATTCATTTGAATATGCTACAAAGACAACATATTTGATGTTCAAACTGATAAACATGTTTTTTTTTTGCAAATAATCATTAACTTTAGAATTTGATGCCAGCAACACGTGACAAAGAAGTTGGGAAAGGTGGCAATAAATACTGATAAAGTAGAGGAATGCTCATCAAACACTTATTTGGAACATCCCACAGGTGAACAGGCAAATTGGGAACAGGTGGGTGCCATGATTGAGTATAAAAGTAGATTCCATGAAATGCTCAGTCATTCACAAACAAGGATGGGGCGAGGGTCACCACTTTGTCAACAAATACGTGAGCAAATTGTTGAACAGTTTAAGAAAAACCTTTCTCAACCAGCTATTGCAAGGAATTTAGGGATTTCACCATCTACGGTCCGTAATTTCATCAAAGGGTTCAGAGAATCTGGAGAAATCACTGCACGTAAGCAGCTAAGCCCTTGACCTTCGATCCCTCAGGCTGTACTGCATCAACAAGCGACATCAGTGTGTAAAGGATATCACCACATGGGCTCAGGAACACTTCAGAAACTCACTGTCAGTAACTACAGTTGGTCGCTACATCTGTAAGTGCAAGTTAAAACTCTCCTATGCAAGGCGAAAACCGTTTATCAACAACACCCAGAAATGCTGTCGGCTTCGCTGTACCTGAGCTCATCTAAGATGGACTGATACAAAGTGGAAAAGTGTTCTGTGGTCTGACAAGTCCACATTTCAAATTGTTTTTGGAAACTGTGGACGTCGTGTCCTCCGAACCGAAGAGGAAAAGAACCATCCGGATTGTTATAGGCGCAAAGTTGAAAAGCCAGCATCTGTGATGGTATGGGGGTGTATTAGTGCCCAAGACATGGGCAACTTACACATCTGTGAAGGCGTCATTAATGCTGAAGGGTACGTACAGGTTTTGGAGCAACATATGTTGCCATCCAAGCAACGTTACCATGGACGCCCCTGCTTATTTCAGCAAGACAATGCCAAACCACGTGTTACATCAACGTGGCTTCATAGTAAAAGAGTGCGGGTATTAGACTGGCCTGCCTGTAGTCCAGACCTGTCTCCCATTGAAAATGTGTGGCGCATTATGAAGCCTAAAATACCACAACGGAGACCCCCGGACTGTTGAACAACATAAGCTGTACATCAAGCAAGAATGGGAAATAATTCCACCTGAGAAGCTTAAAAAATGTGTCTCCTCAGTTCCCAAACGTTTACTGAGTGTTGTTAAAAGGAAAGGCCATGTAACACAGTGGTGAACATGCCCTTTCCCAACTACTTTGGTACGTGTTGCAGCCATGACATTCTAAGTTCATTATTATTTGCAAAAAAAAATAAAGTTTATGAGTTTGAACATCAAATATCTTGTCTTTGTAGTGCATTCAATTGAATATGGGTTGAAAAGGATTTGCAAATCATTGTATTCCGTTTATATTTACATCTAACACAATTTCGCAACTCATATGGAAACGGGGTTTGTATTTGATACTTGTTTGTATCGACAAATGTCGTGTTTTAGACTGCAATATTGTTCAATTAATATGTTTAGCGTGTGTGCTATTGTGTGCTTAGCTGTGGTGTAGCAGCTAGCTCATAGCCTACCATGTTTATCTTTGTAAATGACTTCACTGAAATACAACAAAAGAGAAACTTTGTGTGCTTATTGGAAGACATGTAGATGTTATCTGACTGCCCAGCTTTCCACAAGTAAACACGGTGCAGGGCTGCTTGTATCGGAGCTTGTTTCTGAGGTTTTACGATATCATCCCATTAGGGCTGGGTATCGAATTCGGTACTTTTAAAGGTACTGACCGAAGTCCGTCGGTACTACTGGGTATGAATTCATGTAAAATTAATAAGGTGCCATATTTCAATACCTTTGTTGCACGAGACGTCACGTCCATTTGCAAACTCACATTGGCGCAAGCACCTCAAGCATTCAGAGTGGACTCAGCCAGATTGCCTCGAGGCAATGTTACAATTTTGAGCAGAGCAAGAAGAAGGTGCTCAAAAGTAGTTCGGCGCCCCTTTTCAAAATGCGCTAGCTCGATGCTAATTTACATTGGATTTGCCATAGACATTTGCTTTACCGAATTTACATAGCGCTCACAAAACCTCCAAACTGGATTGCGTACTTTTTGCTAATATTGGACTGATCAATCAATATTGAATTGGGGCACCCCTATAAAACTGAATCGCATAAAAACCAAAACATTTCCCATAAAAAAAACTATGTAAATTCAACGACACCATCCCAGTCAGACACCCCAGAATTAAAACAGCAAATTTTATAAAAAAAATATTTTTGTAACAATGTGAAACACATTTAAATGACGAATGAAATTGATAAAATAACATTCAACATAATTTTTACTTTAATCGAAGATTTTTGACATCGATGAGCAGCAACTGGTACGGTCGGTAAGCACTATATTAAAGTGTTTGGGTAAATTTAATGGCATTGTGGTGCGTTCAGTGACATTCTGGAAACACGGACGCTAAGGCTCTCATTGACTATTACTGTATGCTACAACTTTGTTTGTTTCTATGGTGGGTTTTTTACAGCCGTACTCAGTTTAAAAAAGCGCAGAGACTGAGTCACCAACGCGGTTCATTGTAAACAAAGACATTTGTGGGGTGAAATATTTGCCTAAAATCGAATCACACTAAAACTGGGGCATATGAAAAATAAGGTACCACTCTGTATTAGCTTTATACAGTAACAAGGCATTTTCTTCTACTATCATACTAGAGTATATATTAATTAAAGAGCCACATTTTTAAGGCCTCCAGCGCAAAAATAAAACCTGTAATATCTGCAAATGCAAAGAATCAGAAAATTATATTGTGTTTAGTTTAAATATTAAGGGGTATAAATTAAACTATAAAATATGTTTTTCCAAATTATTTATTTATGATTGGTTTATTTATTTTTATGTTGCTACTGTATGAAATGTATTATTTTATATTGTTTTTTTGTAGTTATTTACTTAATTAATTATTTAAATATATGTCTTAGCTTTCAATGGTTTAGCATCAGAATAATTTCGGGTTTTTGATTCTGACAATAAAGTGAGCTCAGGTGTAACTGAAATACATTTGAATGAAATTGAATCAAATAAGCTCTGCTTCTTCCTTCTCCTTTTTATTACATTGTGGAAAATGTTAAAATTGTGCAAACGTGATGTTTGACTTAAAATAATAATATTAATAATGATAACAACAATAATAATAATAACTACAATTTGCAATCCCGGTAGAAATTGCGTGTGAATGCCCAGCCAATACGGGTGAGTGGAACTGAAGTGCTTGAATGTCCAGGGTGAGTGGAGTGTGTGGATGTTGGAACGGTTCGAATTGGTTGAGAAATGTGGGGTATCGAGAGGCTTGTATTTTGCCCATTCATTTTCAGTGGGGGGGGGGAATCCTGGTAATTTCGGGTAATCAGAGAATTTTCAGAAACGGGAAACATGCTGGCTTGATAGTCCAGGGTGAGTGGAGTGTGTAGATGTTGGAACAGTTCAAATTGGATGAGAAATGTAGGATGTGCAGTCGATTGTATATTTCCCATTAAATGTTAACGGGGAGAAAATTACTGGAAATTGCAGGAAAACCGGGAATTTGGGGAAAGGGAAAACAAGTTTTGCGTTCAATATATGGGAAGAGTAGTGTGGGTGGATGGTTTAAAGGTCGGAATCGGGTTTAAAAAATGTGAAACATTTTGAGAATTTAGGGCATTGTATAACTAACTATTCATTTGAATTGGAAGTTCCTGGAAATTTTGGAATTTTGTGAAAATCTGAATTTTTTTAAAATGTTGATACTAGCACAATAGTCCTAGACGATATGAACAGGTTGGTGTTGGAATTTTTGGAATTGGTTAAAAAATGTTGCCATAATAACAGTTTGAATTGAGAATGGGTATTTCGGAATTCCTGGAATTTCTGGAAAACCGGGAATTTGTACAAAAATAAAAATAGGGAAATGTTTTGTCCGAACTAATAGGAATGTTTTGAAGGTGGAATGGTCAAAAACGGTTGAAAAATGTTGACTGCGAAAACTTTCCAGGAAGAGGTGAAAATATGGCTCTGAGAAACCGGGAATTCTGGGGATTCCTGGAATTTTTTTGAAATTGGAAAATGGTAGTTTGATTGTCCAAGGTGAGTGGAGTGTGTGGATGGTTGAAGGGTTCGAATCGTTTGAGAAAGGTGGGAACCTGCTCATCAGAGGTGTCACTAGCTTTTAAGGACAGGGGGGGCTTAGCCCCCAGGAGATGCACAAGATGCACGAGCACAAAACTTCACAAACGGCTAACAAAGACTTAGAAATTATTCATTGTTATTATTATTATTTCAGTCGGTTTATTTTCAATGTGTGTTCAGTACAAACATGGGTTTGCACAGTGACATTTTGTTTACAGCATCAACAAGAAACAATTATTTGCATGATCCTTCAAGATACACTGAAACACAATGAAAGTCATGGCATTAGCCTCTATGTTATTCATTCACAACATAGAGGCTAATGCCACCACTTTCGCTCACAATACAATTGTTTGTTCCCAAATATTTCGAAGTTGCACATATTACATTTTGGGCACATATGTGACTAAAATGGTTGTAAATTCAAATGTATATATATATATATACATATATATGTCCTTACGTAACATCACCAGGATGATTGACAATTAGGAGGACCAATAGTCAACATGATCCACCCAGAAATAAATAAAACAAATGGCTTATCGATAAGCCATTTAAAAAAACTGTTTTAATATTTATGTATATGTATCATTATTCTCCTACTCACCTTTCCAGTAGAGGCCTCTCCCCTCTCACTTTCTGTGCTCCTCTGCCCTGACTCCTACAGGTCAATAGGGGTTGTGGAGTGATTATTATTATTATCTACTGATGATAGTCATACGTGAATGAGCTCAGCTCCTGTTCTCCTCCATGTTTAAAGTGAGAAACACAGCTGATGCTCCAGAAGGAAGTAACCCCAAAGATAGCAAAAGGTAAAAAAGAGTGCACTTTTAACTTTATAAATAACCAGGACCTTCATGATGCATTTCAGGCTAACTAGCTAACTAAGTAGCAGCATTGTTTTAGAGCGGGAATGTAACTTTTTGTCAAACACAGACCTGGTGTAAAGTGGAGCTAATACTTTTTACTACAAGCAGTGATGAATACTTAATTTCTTGAAAACGTTTCTTATGTCCATTTTGCATCCGTTCACGTTCTTGTTCTGCAGTGCTGTGTGCTAATGTGCTTAGTACACCTGCAGGACCGCAAGCAAGGTCGCAGAGAAAATGCGGACTGGATTTTGAGTGATGTGGGCATTTTCTATATGAACAAGTCCAAGGACCGCAAGCAAGGTCGCAGAGAAAATGCGGACAGGATTTTGAGTGATGTGGGCATTTTCTATATGAACAAGTGGAATGAATTGGATACAGACGCACTAAAGGGACTCTCTACCTTACGCTATGAAGTGAGGGGAAACTGAGTGAATAATGACAGGTTATATGATTATTTATTTAAACTCAAATTCGGCCACTTTATAATGAATATGTCGACATGTATTTGTAAAAAAAATAAAATAAAATAAAAAAAAGAATTGTTTCTTTTTTCTTCTTTTTTTTTAACACCAAATTATTTAGGGGGGCTTAAGAATATTTTAGGCTCAAGCCCCCCTAAAATAGGCCTAACAACGCCAATGCTGCTCATGTTCGAAAAAAGGCCCATTAATTTTCAATGGGAAAAATGACGCGGAAAAAACGGGAATTCTGGGTAATCCCGGTTGCGGCCGGACGTTTTGAAACTCTAACGATTCAGATCGGATGAAAACTGTGACGGAATAATAACAATAATAAATAAATAGTTTTTTTGGTGTGGAATTGTATAATAATATTAATAAATAAATGAAAATACAATAAATTGTCTAAAAAAGAGGGGTCATGTCATATTTTATACACTCGTGGACGTCGATCCACTCGACATCCATTGCACCGGTCGCCCGGGAGGTAGAGGGGCTGGTGGGGTCCCCACATCTGCGGTCCCCTCCAAGGTTTCTCATTGTCATCCCATTGGGTTGAGTTTTTTCTTGCCCTGATGTGGGATCTGAGCCGAGGATGTCGTTGTGGCTTGTGCAGCCCTTTGAGACACTCGTGATTTAGGGCTATATAAGTCAACTTGATTGACTGATACACACGAACCAACAGGTGGCACCAAAACTGAGAAAGGCTTTTCTTCCTGTCACTCACACACATCATGGACCTACAGAGATGCAGCTGTGACACAAAGACCTGACGGCGAAAAATTGTCTCAAAGGCAAACAAAAGCGAGGAGTTCTAATGCTAATTTTAAGATAATAGTCATCAATGATGTAATTGTCATGTTGCTGAGAAATATGATCTACCTTTTTAGTGCAATCTGCTATTTCACTCGTATTGAAAACCTGATTCATTTTGATTTAAAGAATAATTCTGCAGAAGAGGAGGGGTCTTATATTCAGGTCACTAGGATACAACTAGATTGTGTCAATACCAAGCTGTTCTGTGAATGAAGTCAAATGTATGAATAATATTAGAATACATGAAATTGAATACGATTGACAATGAAGCTTAATTGGAATTCATCGGTTGGTAATTTTTGCATTTAGCTATTGAACTATGTCGCCTGGTGTGCTGGGGGGCTGGGGGGAGAAGTCTACAATAATACGCTAATTAGTTTGGCTCATGCTGGAACTCTGCTAGACTTCATCCTTGTTCATATTCCAACCATCCACAATAAAAATTCTCTTTTTTTCCAATTTCTCTCGGAGTAATTCTCTCCAACAAGTGTCTCTTCGGTGAAGCAGCCCCCGCTTCCCCGCGCTGCCGAATGAGAGCTAACTCCTTCAGCGCTAATCTCAAGGCCATTATGAACATTGGCGGGATGAAAGGACGGTAAGGGAGAGGATGAAAAAAGCAGGGAGGGCTTTTTTTTTTCCACGCTCCCTTTGCTGATGAAGGAGTTTAGAGGATGTTTGTGGTGATCATCAAGGATAAAACAAACCCTCCTCTCTGCTGTGCTCTCAGTTGGCGAGCAGCTCGTTGCCATTCACACCGGTCTCTCTTACACACAAACACGCGCTCCTACAGACGTTTGAGTATGGCAGGAAATGAATATTTAAGCACGGTGCCGCAGGTGGAGAGAGCTGCAGCCATTTCACCAGGCTTCTTCTTGAGCGCATCATTTATTTACCAGTTCTAGAGACTTCAAAGTGGGTTTTAACGTCATCTGGGCGGGTTTTTCCTTTTTGTTTTTTTGTGTTTACCTCCACTAGGTTCTTTTCTAAAACAAGCACTTAATCTGCTTTGGTGAGCGAACTGATGCAATCATTTACTTGACTTGAAACAAACCGGATTTTATACAGCCATACACCAATTTCAGTAATCCATAACTAAGTGTATTGCACACTCACTAACTGTATTGACGCTGCACTGATACTGTGTTTCATAATGGTCATCCGCCATCTGCTAGGATTACAAAAATCGGCATTACATTCGACATGCAATAAAATGAATAATTAGCGATAGTTTGTTGGTTTTTTCAGACAACCTCAAAAAATAAATATCAAATGAGCAACTCTGCTCAATGAGCCAAACAATAAAGAGAAAAATACCATTTACCTTATTTGGCAGTATTGCATCAAAGGCGATGAGGTGGCGACTTGTCTAGGGTGCACCCCGCCTACCGCCCGAATGCAGCTGAGATAGGCTCCAGCACCCCCCGCAAACCCTGAAAGGGACAAGCGGTAGAAAATGGATGGATGGATTCCTCAAAGGTTTCACAGAAATATAATTATTTTTCTTAGTTCCGTCGTCCCCCCTTGCAAGTCTTGTGGGTGGTTGTGTCCTAACATGTGTATATTATTATATACTGTATATATAATATGTAACTATTACATATATGTTCTATTTTATATTGCTACTATGGTACATTTTTAGTATACTTAATACCTGCATTATCCTTTCCATCCTTACCCTTTTCATCCTTTGAAACTGAGCTACTGTGTGGAACAATTTCCCTTGTGGATCAATAAAGTTTGTCTAAGTCTAAGTCTAAGTAAGGATCCTAACATCAAATTGTGGCTGTTTTCTCCTCATAACTGCAAAGGGACTTTAATCTAATGACTCACAGTATTTCTTCATCGTATCAAAGCTGGTGCAAAGTTATTTTCCACTGAATACAGTAGTTAGAAAATATCACTCTTTATATATATTACTATATCACAATATAACAGATCTAATCAACTGGCAGCCCGCGGGCAACATTTGGCCCGCTAAGCTTATAAATTGACCCACCGAACATCACCTAAATAGGCTTGATGAAACCATTCAAAACAGTGTTGCTCATGAATGCAGTACTCCCACCACCCCACAGGGGGCGACAGCAAGGCATATGTGTCACAATGAAGCAGCAGTAGGTGAGTAGAACAAGATGGCACTATCGATCTTAAAAAAATCTAAATAAATCGGGAAAATCTTACTTTTAACAGTGATTGGACAACAAAGTATGAATGTATTGCAATTGCCGACTTAAAGGCCTACTGAAATGAATTTTTTTTATTTAAACGGGAATAGCAGATCCATTCTATGTGTCATACTTTATCATTTCGCGATATTGCCATATTTTTGCTGAAAGGATTTAGTAGAGAAAATCGACGATAAAGTTCGCAACTTTTGCTCGCTGATAAAAAAAAAAGCCTTGCCTGTACTGGAAGTAGCGTGACGTCAGAGGAGGTAATATTCCTCACAATTTTCCTTTGTTTACAATGGAGCGAGAGAGATTCGGAGCGACAAAGCGACGATTACCCCATTAATTTGAGCGAGGATGAAAGATTCGTAGATGAGGAACGTTACAGTGAATGACTAGAGAGGCAGTGATGGACGTATCTTTTTTCGCTCTGACTGTAACTTAGGTACAAGCTGGCTCATTGGATTCCACACTCTCTCCTTTTTCTATTGTGGATCACGGATTTGTATTTTAAACCACCTCGGATACTATATCCTCTTGAAAATGAGAGTCGAGCATGCGAAATGGACATTTAAAGTGACTTTTATCTCCACGACAATACATCGGTGACACACTTAGCTACTGAGCTAACGTGATAGCATCGTTCTCAAATGAAGATAGAAACAAAATAAATAAACCCCTGACTGGAAGGATAGACAGAAGATCAACAATACTATTAAACCATTTACATGTAACTACACGGTTAAAAATTCTCAGCCTGGTAAGGCTTAACAATGCTGTTGCTAACGACGCTAAGGCTAATTTAGCAACTTAGCAACCGGACCTCACAGAACTATGATAAAAACATTAGCGCTCCACCTACGCCAGCCAGCCCTCATCTGCCCATCAACAGCCGTGCTCACCTGCGTTCCAGCGATCGACGGCGCGACGAAGGACTTCATCCGTGGGTTTGGCGGCAAGCATCGGCTAGGCGTCTGCTAAGTACCGTAAGTAGTCCTTGTTGTGTTGCTGTAAGTATTGTACTTAGCCGCTAATACACCGATCGATCCCACCTACAACGTTCTTCTTTGCAGCCTCCATTGTTCATTAAACAAATTGCAAAAGATTCACCAACACAGATGTCCAGAATACTGTGGAATTTTGTCGAAGAAAACAAGAGGTTTTTGCATCGGGTCAGATGGGGTCCAACCACTTCCGTGGATTTTGTGACGTCACGCGCATAAATCATATCCAAAGGAGTTTTTCAACCGGAAGTGTGGCGGGAATTTTAAAATTGCACTTTATAAGTTAACCCGGCCGTATTGGCATGTGTTTCAATGTTAAGATTTCATCATTGATATATAAACTATCAGACTGCGTGGTCGGTAGTAGTGGGTTTCAGTAGGCCTTTAAATATGTCTTTTGTATTCGTGGTCGTGTTGATTTTGGCTGTTTATCTCTGGTGATCATAACTGGTTAAATACATGTAGCGCTGAATTTGACCAGCAGAGAGCGGTAAAGCTACACCTTAGGTTTAATTGTGTTGAGCCACATGTGCGCAATTTTTTGTTGTGTGTATTAACACTAAACCTTCTATTTTATTTATGTAACTGTGGAGGGGGGGCGTGGCCTGCTGGCCTGCTGGCCTGCTGGCCTGCTGGCCTGCTGGCCTGCTGGCCTGCCGCGGAACAGAGTGTGCCAAGACCGGCCTCAAAGACAGCGACGGGTGAGTAGATGGCCCAGGTGGGCCTTGTTATATAATCACCTGTGACCTTTATTAGCAGCAGCCGGAATGAGACACGCAGTTGGAGTTGGAGTGGGAGCCAGAGAGAGAGAGAGACATGAACACAGAGAAAGACATTTTGCTGAGAAGCAAAAGCCTCTCCACATTGATGAAAAAAACAGTGTTAAAGTTAAAGTACCAATGATTGTCACACACACACTAGGTGTGGCGAAATTATTCTCTGCATTTGACCCATCACCCTTGATCACCCCCTGGAAGGTGAGGGGAGCAATGAGCAGCAGCGGTGGCCGCGCCCGGGAATCGATTTTGGTGATTTAACCCCCAATTCCAACCCTTGATGCTGAGTGCCAAGCAGGGAGGTAACGGGTCCCATTTTTACAGTCTTTGGTATGACTCGGCCAGGGTTTGAACTCACAACCTACCGATCTCAGGGCGGACACTCTAACCACTAGGCCACTGAGTAGTTATACCCTGAATTCCGGGCTCTCGTGGCTAAGCGTGGTGGTCCAAAGAACCCACGAGAGGGCAACCTCCACAGTAACAAACACAATAGACATTAGTAATGTAAATTCACAATGGATGTTATACTTTTGTAAAATTTATATTTTCAGTCATACAAAGTCTTACAAAGCTCAATAAAGAAAGACAGATCAAGAAATAAAATTGAGTGAGAAAAATAATTCAAAAGAAGGAACACTAATCATCAACAAAACTTAGCTTCTGTTTATTCATGCTGTCAACTATCTGTCTAGCTGCACATGCTGGAAATGAACAGCAAGGGCAAAATAATGAATTTTTTTACACTGCAGTGCGAAAGCTAATGTGTTTACTTTGTAAATAAGTAAACTCAGTCTCAAAAGAATATAACCTGTGGAGGCACTTTCTAAAGAAACATTCAAATTTTGATGTTCGGCCCCTAAGTCATTGGGCTCTAAAAACTGCGGCCCACTTCATTATGTAGTTGAATAGCCCTGCTATGTAACTATATAGTGCTTTCGTAAACAATGACTCATCAAAAAAGAAAGCCTACCAATATGGCTGCCGGCAATGCATTGTGGGATACTTTGGCAAAAAAACAGAGCGACTGCCATTGACTGCATTGTTAGCTGACTTTTATTTACAAGTTAGAATGCATAAAAAACAAACATTTTGTTTCCCTTTAAATAAAGTCCAAAACCAAAGGGAATAGGGAGGAAATCATAATCAAGCGGTTTCGTAACTCGGAGCTAACCACTGGAAATATGAAGGCGAGTCATCCAGACATGCCCATGTTTCTTCTTCTTCTACATGTACAGACGCTTGTGGAAATCACACATGAATACCTTAAGAGAAAGCGATTGCAGCTATTTGGGATACAACACTTCTCAGACGGCAAAATAACTTTCTACTTAGCGAAAAACTCTGTTTATTTGTCGAAGGAGAGACAACGAGAATGCGAGCTCCCGTGGATGTAATAAAAAAGGTAGCATATGCTTTGTATTACCTGACCATCAAGGAAAACGGCAAATGCATTTGGACTGGCAAAGCACACTGTATCAGTTATTGTCCGCCATGTATGTCGCTGACTCAACGTCTAGGTCCAGAGTATATAAAGTCACCAAAAACGAATGGACAATGAAGGTGAAGGCAAAAGAGTGAGGAGTGTCCTGACAAGATATCTAGATCCCTAGATTGATTGTTGTAAAATGTTCTTTATCACGTTGTTTACGTGTCCAATAAAGATTTGATTAATTAATGATGGCTCAGGTGTGATTCACTTCAATAGGGCCCCACAGCACACTGGATTCCAGTTAATTGAAATACCACAACACTGGATATTCTTCAGATAAGTTACATTTAAAAACTTGCACACAAAGCAACACTAGAGGTGACTATGACGTGTGCATTTTCCGTGCATGCGTATTAGGTCGCGTTGCGCCGGAGGACGGAGAGGGGAGGGGGTCTTAAACGGTGGCATTGTTGTGTGTGGACACGGATAAGGTTAGGTGTGATTTACCCTGGAATACCTTATCTGGCTTAGTGTAAACGGGGCCTTTGACTAGGACTTCCTTTATTGTCATTCAAATTTTAACTTCACAGTACAGATAAGAACGAAATGTTATTGCATTAGCTCGTTGTATTGCAGGATAAAAGAGCAGCATCAGGTATTTACAGAAAGAATGTTGCATTTACCAAAATAAGGTGCATGACAAATAATGTCTAAATTGTAGAAATTTCTGCACAATAGATGTACAATATGAAGCATACATTTTGGCAAGAAGGTTGAAAAAGATCCACATGGGACTCTCTCTCCGCAGTGTCCTTTTGCACTGTTCTAGAGAGCTCTGACACAACATCCTATCTTTGTTAGTGGTCATTTTCCATAGAGAGAGGACACACAGAAGTAGTCCAGATGGCCGCTGTGCAAGCCTTTTTTATTTTTTCTATCCCAATGTTTCCTTTGCTCGTGTGTACAGTGTGAGCTATCAGCGTCCTTGCTGGACCCATATTTCTCTTTCTGCGGGACTCCTTCACAAGGCGAGATGTGCAAGAAATGTGGCTCCTGGCGATTAGACTTTGATGCCACCTTGACTGATAGTTGAGGGAGGAAGGTGAGGAGCTAAAGGACAGTGGAGGGGCTGTTGCTGACACAGTCCTTTACTAACACAACTTTCTTATAAAGTCTTTGCTCACTCTCATGGCCACAAAAGCAGTGTTTTCCCATTTGGCTTTGAAGCACAAGTGACTGTGCCCCAGGAATTCTCTCTTCATACAGTCATTGGCCGGTCAACTAGAGTCAGTGTATATTTTTACACTGCTCTGTGGCCAGTGTTTTTTGTTTTAGTCCTGCAAAAATCTACCTCTGTTGGCATATCACACAGTGTCTAGCGTTTTCTTCTAAGCCCCGCCTTCAGAAATTCCACAGTCTTAAACCTCATTGCTCATCCTTGTCCACATAAAGTCTACCACAGTCTGTGTATATTTACATTGTGCTGAGGCTCGAGTTTCTGTTCAAGTTTCTGCATGGTAAGAGCATAGCGCTAAAATCATTGGTCGTCTTTTCAGTCCCTATTCATGCAGCCATTGGTCGGTCTACAAGGACCACAGACAGTTTTATCTCTGTCTGTGTGTAGTCTTACATTGAGCTATACCTTGTCTTTCAGTTTTAGTCCCACCTTCTTACATAGTCTGAGGGCAGAGACTCTCTACAACCATTGGTCAGATTTTCATGCACTGTTCATGCAGTCACCGACCAGTCTACTGGTAAGGTGTACCGCAGTCAGTTAATTCCTACATTGCCTAGTGGGTTTTGTTTCAGTTTTTCTCCACACCTCCTGCGTGGTCAAGCTGATATTATATATCCCTTATTGGTCGGCTTTACAGTCACTATTCATAAAGTCATAGGCCTGTCTACATATATAGTCTTACATTAAAGGTGTGGCTTGCATTTCCGTTTTCGTCTCAATGTTCCGTATATTCAGAGACAAGAGACTCTCTCCTCTAATTGGTCCGACTTTTAGTCACTGTTTATTTGGTGTGGGAATGGATACGATTTTTCCATTTCCAATTCCACTTTGGAGTCTGCTTAACGATTCGGTTCCTTAACGGTTCTCTTATCGATTCTTATTTAGAAAAAAAGAGAACAAAAAGGTGGATTAGCATCAAATGTATTTGATTTAGAGGTAACATGACCTTACAAAGCAGCACGGTAGGACAGTGGTTACTGCATGTGCCTCACAATACGAAGGTCCTGAGTTCGATCCTGGGCTCGGGATCTTTCTGTGTGGAGTTTGCATGTTCTCCCCGTGACTGCGTGGGTTCCCTCCGGGTTCTCCGGCTTTCTCCCACCTCCAAAGACATGCACCTGGGGATAGGTTGATTGGCAACACTAAATTGGCCCTAGTGTGTGAATGTGAGTGTGAATGTTGTCTGTCTATCTCTGTTGGCCCTGTGATGAGGTGGCGACTTGTCAAGGGTGTACCCCGCCTTCCACCCGAATGCAGCTGAGATAGGCTCAAGCACCCCCCGCGACCCCAAAAGGGACAAGCGGTAGAAAATGGATGGATGGATGACCTTATAAAGCCAACAGTGAGGTCTTAAGAGGCACATAGCATACAAAAAAAATTACTTTTTAAAAATACATATAAAGAATAAATATTCTTCTGTCGGATTTAACAAAATAAAACACGTGGAAATTACACAAGAATGTAACATTCACATTAAAATATTTAAGAATAGTTTGTCATCTTCCTAGAAAATATAATGGTGAAACTCAAAATATTACAAATGTTTGTTTAAATTTACAAGGTGAAACTATAATAAACATAACATGCAACTCAATATATTTCTTACTTCTTTTGATATCATATTGATGATTATGGTGCACAGTTTATGAAAACCTTGAATTTAAAATCTCAGAAACTGTTGGGTTTTTAAAAACTGTAAGCTAGGATCATCAAAATTATAATAAATAAAGCCTTGACATATCTCACTTTGCATGTAATGAGTTAATATCACATATTTGTTTCAAATTTGAAGTTGATTTGCTGACATGAATGGACTTTTACACAAAATTTAAATTTTATGAGTTTCACATGTATAACGGAAATGGCTAAGTGACAATGTGGTTGCAGGAAAACATGCAACCAACCTTGCACCCATTTTCCCTGTGGAAAATATGTGCAAGCTTTTGACCACAAACTTATTCTCTGCTTGTGTGTCCTGTGTGTACTGTTCCCTGTCGTGGTGAAAGGAGAAGCTATAGCGCTGGGTGGCAAATGGAGCTAGTACTTACTGCCCACCTTGGAGCCAGTCAGAATCTGTCTCTCGTCTTGCTCATCTAAATGAGAAGGCATTCATTTCAATTTAACAAATAATAGCGCTAGCATTACAAACGGTGAGTGAGTGCATTTACATTTCTGTGTACATTTACTATATTTCCCCAAAGTTACGTACGTGACATGCACATAGCGGCACGCACGTACGGGCAAGCAATCAAATGTTTGGAAGCCGCAGCTGCGTACTCACGGTAGTGCGTATCCAACTCAAAGTCCTCCTGGTAAGAGTTTCTGTTGTCCCAGTTCTCCACAAGCATGCATATCCAACTCAAAGTCCTCCTGGTAAGAGTCTCTGTTGTCCCAGTTCTCCACAGGCCAATGGTAAAACTTGACTGTCATATTTCGGGAATGTAAACAATGAAACACCGGCTACGATGTAGCCGCTAAGTGTTTGTGTTGCTGCAGCCTTCCGCTAATACACCGCTTCCCACCTACAGCTTTCTTCTTTGCTGTCTTCATTGTTCATTAAACAAATTGCAAAAGATTCACCAACACAGATGTCCAGAATACTGTGGAATTTTGCGATGAAAACAGACGACTTAATAGCTGGCCACAATGCTGTCCCAAAATGTCCGCTACAATCCGTGATGTCTCGCGCAAACGTCATCATACCGAGACGTTTTCAGCAGGATATTTCGCGGGAAATTTAAAATTGCACTTTAGTAATCTAACCCGGCCGTATTGGCATGTGTTGCAATGTTAAGATTTCATCATTTATATATAAACTATCAGACTGCGTGGTCGGTAGTAGTGGGTTTCAGTAGGCCTTTAAAATCTATTGTCCTTTTTACAGTGTACAATTTGATTGGTAACTTCCAATAAAACTATAAGTCAAGCAGATATTGAAATATTTATTTTTATTTTAACAAAACATTTTCTGGAATGTATGGGAATGTAATATTTTGCTGCGTTATTAGATACAATTAAAGTTTAAAAGATATGAGATTGTATGCAGTACATGTTATTTTTAAATATCAAAAATGTAAAGAACAAATACCTTTAGTAAGAAAAGATAAAGTACTTTATTAACTCATATTTGTTCCATGCTATTACAGGCCGCATAAATTGAAGTAGCCTTGAGTTTGACACCGGTGTTCTACAAGAACATTAAACCTCACTCTTTGCATATTCCTACATTGCTTGTCTAAGTCCTGCATTCCTGCACAGTCTGTCTGTAATGATGCTGTACCGCCATTGGTCTGCTTCTCAGTCTCTGTTCATACAGTCACTGTAAAAACAAGAGTAGACTTTGTGCCATCAAGACCATTTTTTTTTAAATTGAGTATTCATACAACCTACGTCCTATGTGTCAATCCTACACATTAGAAACGGCGCCACTCGTTGGTCATGATGCAACACAAGCAATGGTTGATGTCAAGGTCAATCGTCACAGACTGAGACAACAGCAGGGATTTAACATTGAATATGAAGTGTAGAAGGCTCTATTGCGTGGGTGTCAAACTCATTTTAGATGGGGGGCCAAATGGAGAAAAACTTCATTGACTGATGTTCATTTTCAATCTATCAAGATAAAAAAAATAATTTCAAAATCAAATTACTGGAGGTTATTTATGTAGTTTGCTCATTTTTTTTACATATTAGTACCGATGATCGTCACACACACACTCGGTGTGGTGAAATTACCCTCTGCATTTGACCCATCACCCTTGATCACCCCCTGGGAGGTGAGGGGAGAAGTGAGCAGCAGCGGTGGCCGCGCCCAGGAATCATTTTGGTGATTTAACCCCCAATTCCAACCCTTGATGCTGAGTGCCAAGCAGGGAGGTAATGGGTCCCATTTTTATAGTCTTTGGTATGACTCGGCCGGGGTTTGAACTCACGACCTACCGATCTCAGGGCGGACACTCTAACCACAAGACTGAGTATGTAGCGTCATCTACAAACATGCAAATAATTGCTATTGCGACATCTAGTGGACACATTTAGAACAGCAGTTTTTTTCATTCAAAAATGTTGGCTCATTTTTATACCTGGCAAAAATCCGGCCGTACGTTTGACACCCCTGCTCTATAGCAAATCACATTCAGTCTTCGGGTGAGTTTTAAGGTCTAAAAAGAATGACTTGAAGGGTGATTTGTACACCCTGTCATGTACGCTTGTATTTCCTCCTCAGACAGAGGACTAAAATGATCTCTCACCTAAGCAATTTTTGATCCGCTGTTGGAGATAAGAATAGTAATCAATCCGCAGTTGTCATACCTTTTTTTACACGGGCGTTTGTATGATGACAGCAATGTTCTGCCTCAAAGGACGGCACTACCTCGGAGCAGTGGGACATGATAATTCCAATATTACTTATTTTAAAAACAGCTTGTAGGCTATGAAAACATGACCGCTATAACACTTCAACAAAAAAAAAAAGACTAATTAATTGGTTTTGGCATCGTAATTTTCTCCAAGCTAGCTAACATAACCTTGCATTAATGAAAGTCTTTGGTAAAGGTGAGAGGTTCAGATCTTGTTGCCCTTCAATTAGGGTGCCACTTACCAAAACAAAAAAAAAGAAAAAAAAGAATTCTATCTTCATTACTTCCTGTCATGCACTTGTTGTATTTAATAAGCCAAGATAGCCAACCCTGATGTTGGCTCCATCAGTCCAATTGAAACCTTTGCTTTATTACATTTACTGTATCACATTACGGTGGTTGACAACGACATCAATACGACAGTTACCACCAAATCTCCTACACAAATGAAGTTGATGAAAGGATAACAAAAAGACAGCTTCCTGCAAACTGGATGACTGTGACGAACTTTGGATTGAACTTCTTGATGCAATCTACATTTATGCTGGCCTGCTGCAGACACAGACTGGTTCCGAAAATGTCATTGTATTTCATTAGCATTCATACAAGGCTGAGTGAAATGTGAGTGCCGCCTTCAAACAACATGGCTGTCAATTACAAGGCACAACAGTGCCCCCAAGTGGCTGTTACTGTATTAACAAGACAGCGACCTTCTATCTAGGTGGTCATATAATACCTACATATAAAAAAACATAAATCACCCAGGTGTTAATATTTAACATAATGTTAATACTAATTTCATGTTATATTATTATGATTCGGAATAGTCCAATGATTAATGCCATGACCTATTGAAGTAAAGCCAAATACATATCAACTAGCTGCTGACAGAAGCAACATGTTTATTTGTTATATAATTTCATAGTTGGTGAGAATAAGTTCATATTCTACACATAATGTGATTAAAAAGGTATTCCCTTGGGTTAATCCATGCAAGTTTATGTTAACTTTATTTTTGTTACAGACCCATGTGAATTGAGAGGGGAATATCTTTTTTGTTCCGGTTTGGTCACATTGTTGGGGGGACAATTAATATGTGACGGAATCAAGGAGGCAGCATAAGACAACAAGTTTTTGGGTTTTTTTGTATTATTGAACAACAAACATACATTTATAATTCACACAAAAGTCAATGCACTTCCAACATCAAGGAAAGAAAACAAAAGCAAATACAAATAGAGTAATAATACTAAAAATGATGGAAAAAAAAAAAAAAAAGAAGACAAAAAGGGCTACCTAAATCACTTTAAATGTTTTTAACGAGGATATCAGGTTAAGGGCTTTTGTCCCCCTAATCATACTCCAAGATTGTATTGATAATTGTATGAGATCGGTAGGTTGTGAGTTCAAACCCCGGCCGAGTCATACCAAAGACTATAAAAATGGGACCCATTACCTCCCTGCTTGGCACTCAGCATCAAGGGTTGGAATTGGGGGTTAAATCACCAAAAAATATTCCTGGGCACGGCCACCGCTGCTGCTCACTGCTCCCCTCACCTCCCAGGCGGTGATCAAGAGTGATGGGTCAAATGCAGAGAATAATTTTGCCACGCCTAGTGTGTGTGTGACAATCATTGGTACTTTAACTTTAACTTTAACCCAATAAGCCAATTAGAAAATGTAGGCCTTACCTTCATAAATCGACATTTATGTAAGCATGAGACAACAAGTGTTTGATGGAGAAGACGTCAATGGAGTCTCGGAGTGAAAATAAACTTTATTCCCTTGGAGTTTATGAGGCCAATGAGGTATGATTCTTTCTGAAAAGTATGTGAAATCAATGTGTTTTATTTTATTGGATGTCAGACTAACTGTAAGTTCTGTTTGCTTATTTTATTAGTTCTGACGGCGTTATATTTGACATTGTTGGTAACGTGAAGAAGGCGTGGCTTAAATAAATGTCTGTGAGCAAAACAAACGAGTTGAGCCTTGATTAAGACCTCAGGGGGAGTAACATCAACATTGTACAAACCCTGTTTCCATATGAGTTGGGAAATTGTTAGATGTAAATATAAACGGAATACAATGATTTGCAAATCCTTTTCAACCCATATTCAATTGAATGCACTACAAAGACAAGATATTTGATGTTCAAACTCATAAACTTTATTTTTATTTTGCAAATATTAATTAACTTAGAATTTCATGGCTGCAACACGTGCCAAAGTAGTTGGGAAAGGGCATGTTCACCACTGTGTTACATGGCCTTTCCTTTTAACAACACTCATTTAACGTTTGGGAACTGAGGAGACACATTTTTTAAGCTTCTCAGGTGGAATTCTTTCCCATTCTTGCTTGATGTACAACTTAAGTTGTTCAACAGTCCGGGGGTCTCTGTTGTGGTATTTTAGGCTTCATAATGCGCCACACATTTTCAATGGGAGACAGGTCTGGACTACAGGCAGGCCAGTCTAGTACCTGCACTCTTTTACTATGAAGCCACATTGATGTAACACGTAGCTTGGCATTGTCTTGCTGAAATAAGCAGGGGCGTCCATGGTAACGTTGCTTGGATGGCAACATATGTTGCTCCAAAACCTGTATGTACCTTTCAGCATTAATGGCGCCTTCACAGATGTGTAAGTTACCCATGTCTTGGGCACTAATACACCCCCTTACCATCACAGATGCTGGCTTTTCAACTTTGCGCCTATAACAATCCGGATGGTTCTTTTCCTCTTTGGTCCGGAGGACACGACGTCCACAGTTTCCAAAAACAATTTGAAATGTGGACTTGTCAGACCACAGAACACTTTTCCACTTTGTATCAGTCCATCTTAGATGAGCTCAGGCCCAGCGAAGCCGACGGCGTTTCTGGGTGTTGTTGATAAACGGTTTTCGCCTTGCATAGGAGAGTTTTAACTTGCACTTACAGATGTAGCGACCAACTGTAGTTACTGACAGTGGGTTTCACGTGTTGCTGGCATCTACTTCTAAAGTTAATGATTATTTGCACAAAAAAAATTTTTTATCAGTTTGAACATCAAATATGTTGTCTTTGTAGCATATTCAACTGAATATGGGTTGAAAATGATTTGCAAATCATTGTATTCCGTTTATATTTACATCTAACACAATTTCCCAACTCATAAGGAAACGGGGTTTGTATTTTGAAAGAATTATACTGAAATATCCACGTTTTAATATTCCATACCTTATTTAAATGTATTTCATTTCATATGTATTAATATTTTGAAAGTCGAATAATCGATTTCATGTTTTATCAACATGCAACTGCATAAAACAGAACATTGTGTGAAATGTAAGTAATAATTAACATGCAAATTATTTTTATATAAAAATAAATAGAGAAATAAATTTGAACAAATTAAAAGATTTAAATATATTCTTTTTTTTTTTAAATAAATAAACATTAAAATTATAAAGTAATACCTGAAGTGCAGCGCTCCAAATTCATACTATTTTGCAGTTGATTTAAAGCTTTACTAATGAACATCTTATGGACAGCTAAAAAATTGCAATAGTACCAAAAATTTGGAGGACATTGCAGCAAGTCATTTATACCCAATTATTGTTATAATGGAAAGAGGGTCATCCTAAATCTAATTAATCACAACAAATCACTCCAGCTTCCTCTGTGATGACACTTTTCATTTCGCCAGTTATTATCCCCCGCCACTGCGTTGAGTAATGGCTCTGTAATGACCTCACTAAACTGCATCTCTGCATGTCTGGCATTTATTAAAGCAAGGCGACAATGTCAGAAGTGCAAAATGTGTGATTATCTGATCAGCAGGGACAACCTTTTGACTAGCAATAACGTGTTGAACATGGTAACATGCATCAAGCAATCGGCAATCAGCTGATGGCATTCATCTTTCATCTTCTGCTGTTATTAGATATGCAGAACAACTCAATTCTAATGTGTATGCAATGACGTAGTACTACTCTAAGGGCAATTTACAGTCTCCAATTAACCAAGTCCTTCTCAAGTAGTGGGGTTGGGCGGGCCCCCCTAAGGGGGCGCGGTGCGATGCCGCATTCGACCTCGGGGAACATGCTTTTTTTGCCCTACCAGAATATGATGAAAAATATGTAGCACTAGGCTTCACTGTAACCACGGTGGGAGACGAGGAAATACCTGTGTGTTGTTTCCTTGATTGTTAATAAGCACAAAATGTTTTGCAGAGCTATAGTTAAAACAGTTTTTATAGCATAACAGAAAATATTTGAGAAGCACTGAATTAACCTAACATGCTAAACCTATAGGACCTAAAGAAATCCTACACCTGCAGAGGAGAACCTGCAAGATGTTCCAACCGAACTGGGACCTCCTGTGTTAACCACTAGGCTTGTGATTCTCAAACTGTGGTATGCGTTCCACTAGTAGTAGGCCATAAAATCACTTCATTAAATATTCAAACACAGTGTTACTGTTCAAACAGTGTGTCATGATACAGTAGCCAAACATATTAAATATACTTGTTGAATAAAACCTCTGCCTGCCTTGTTTTTGATGAATATTTAGGTCTACTAGGCTATTGTGTTTTAGTGGTGGTTATTATGGTAGTACATGGAGAGCCAGGGGTTTTCTGAGGTGAGAAAAGTTTAAGAATAATTGCACTAGGCCAGGGGTCACCAACGCGGTGCCCGCGGGCACCAGGTTGCCCGTAAGGACCAGATGAGTCGCCCGCGGGCCTGTTCTAAAAAAAAAAAATGTTATTTTTATTTTTTTATTTTTATTTTTTTAATTAAATCTACATAGAAAAAACACAAGATACACTTTCAATCAGTGCATCAACCCAAACAACCTCCCCCATGCACACTCATCCACACCCACTCACACAAAAGGGGTTATTTCTTTCTGCTACCAATATTCTGGTTCCCACAACATAGACAACACATCTGCAAGGGACACAGTCCCTGAAGCACACATGATTGTATAGGCTGCTGGTCCACTAACATTTTCATTAATTACTATTTTTTATGTAATTATTTTTATATTGTTTTACTTTCTTTTTTTTCCAAGAAAATGTTTTTTATTTATTTATCTTATTTTATTTTATTTTTTTAAAAAGGGCCTTATCTTCAACAGACCAGGTTGTCAATGAAATTAGATTTGTTTAAAGAGTTTTTTAAACCAGGCCCAGTCCAAATAATGTCCAAGTCGGACTCAGCAACACACACCTTCATTCATGTACACAGAAAAAAATTAGGGAACACAACAGATTGCATATAATTTATAAACAAAATTACATTTTCAAAATAAGCATTTATGTACAGTCCAGATTATGTCCAGGTCACTCAAATTAGGGAACACAACAACAGATATCATATAATCTATAAACATAATTATACTTTCAAAATAAGCCTTTGAGGACTTCTCATCTTTTTTTTAATGTTTTTTGGCATCATTATCGTTTTCAACCATGTAACTTTCTAAAATTAGAAAATACTGAATAAATGTTTTAAAGAAAGTAATACTAAGTGAATATCTGTTTTTGGCCTTAAAAATAAACATTTTACCGAGTACTATAATTACATTGACTAAATCCTGATTGTCAATGAACTCTCCTAAAATAACAGAAACCACATTAAGCTTCATAAACAAACCAATCCTTAAACACATTTTTTCAACTTCCACCCAAAACAAAGACACAATATGACAATACCAAAACAAATGCAGGGTGGATTCAGGCTCCTGACAACAAAATCGGCAATCATCTGACTCCGTCATATTCCATAATTTTAACATTTTCCCTGTGGGTAAGAAGTTATAAATAATTTTAATTTGAAAATAACGATTTTGCACATCGATAGTGGTTTTATAGATTAGTTTGAATATGGCATCCCATGGCAACGGGCAGTCAAAAAAGTCCTCCCATTTTCCATTTGTGTTGTATGAGGCAGCCTTCAAAGATGTCTTTATTAAATAAAATCTATATATTTTTCTATTTATTTTAGTTCCTTTTTGCCAACTACAATTTCTTATTAGAGGTTTACAAACTAATAATTTAGTAGTTCCATAATTAATTATTTGTTTCCATCTTTTCCCAATTACTCCAGTTAGTTGATAAAATGAAAAGCTTGAGCAAGCATCACCATACATAGCTCTAAATTCATCATACTTCATAATTTTACCATTCTCATTGATAATATCATTGACAAAAATGATTCCTCTTTCAAACATATTTTTTCCAAAAGAAAGGCTTTCCATCTATTACAATATTAGAGTTCATCCATATTAACTGCTGCAAAATATCGTCTCTTTTTTCTGGCACATAAAATTGAAAACACCACTATGAGTGGATTGTTTCCTTTATGAACCCCGCCATGTTTCCCAGCAGACTCTCTGGGAGGGGATCACTTGTAAAAAAGGATACAATTTCTTTTGATACAGTACATGTTTTTTGTCCAACAGGACATTTGTGTACCACTCAATGTTTAAATACATCTTTGGAACAATTGATGCTTTTAAAGACAGACACATAGCTTCAAGGTTGAGAAGTTTCAGGCCCCCATATTCATACTCTTTGTACAAAACCTTTCTTTTAATCTTTTCTGGTTTGCCGTTCCAGACAAAATCGAAGACCCTCCGCTCATAAATCTTAAAAAAGTTTTGTGATGGAGCTGGTAATGACAAAAACTAATAAATAAATTGAGGAATAATTAACGAGTTGGCAATAGACATTTTACCATACAAGGTTAGGGATTTCCCTTTCCATAATTGCATAATTTTGTCCAGCTTTCTTAGTCGATTATCATAATTTACTGAGCCTAGATCTTCCAGATTTTCTGGGACAACAACACCAAGTATGTTAACTGGTCCATCTGTCCACAAAACAGGCACTTTGCATTCCATTCGAAAGGACGTTCCCTTTAGATTTCCGATCCTTAACATTTTACATTCATCATAATTAAGCTTAAAGCCAGATTGCTGTGAAAATATGTCCAAAAGATTAAGAAGGTTCCGCAAACAATGAGGAAAAATCTTATCTTTGTGAATCAGCCTTTTCTGACATGAACTTCATCAAGAACAAACACAGAACACGCCTCACTGATGCACATCTGCAAGACTCACTCAGAGTTGCAGTGTCAAGTTACACACCAGAGTACAACACACTAGTTAACAGCATGCAATGCCAGGCTTCCCACTAACTGACAAAGAAACAGATAACAGATTTGGTGTCCAGTTCAAAGTGTGACATGATTTAAAAATTTGAGAGTTTACTTTTGTATTTTACATGAGTTATTATTTGTACAAACATGGTGCAAAGTAATTCATGATTTGTTAAAAAATGTTAGTGGCTAGCTAGTTAAAATGGGATATTGTGATTTCACAAGACTGTCTTAGAAGTGATCATTTGAAAATGTTCAATTTGAAAAATGTGCACTTAGAGAAAATATATAAATAAATTGTGGCATATTGATATTTATCTGTTTCTATATATATTTATTGTGAGAAATCATTAAGATGATCAGTGTTTCCACAAAGATAAATATCATTAATTATTAATAATAACAGAGTTAAAGGTAAATTGAGCAAATTGGCTACTTCTGTCAATTTATTTAAGTGTGTATCTAAATGGTAGCCCTTCGCATTAATCAGTACCCAAGAAGTAGCCCTTGGTTTCAAAAAGGTTGGTGACCCCTGCACTAGGCCATCGTGCAGACCTTCTAAAAAAAATAATAATAAATGAACTCACTGCCACTTTGGTTCTCAGTAGGGATGTCCGATAATGGCTTTTTGCCGATATCCGATATTCCGATATTGTCCAACTCTTAATTACCGATACTGATATCAACCAATACCGATATCAACCGATACCGATATATACAGTCGTGGAATTAACGCATTATTATGCATAATTTGGACAAGCAGGTATGGTGAAGATAAGGTCCTTTTTAAACAATTAATAAAATAAAACAAGATAAATAAAAAAATTTAAAAATTATTGAATAAAAAGGAAAGTAAAACAATGTAAAAACAGTTACATAGAAACTAGTAATTAATGAAAATGAGTAAAATTAACTGTTAAAGGTTAGTACTATTAGTGGACCAGCAGCACGCACAATCATGTGTGCTTACGGACTGTATCCCTTGCAGACTGTATTGTTATATATTGATATATAATGTAGGAACCAGAATATTAATAACAGAAAGAAACAACCCTTTTGTGTGAATGAGTGTGAATGAGTGTAAATGGGGGAGGGAGGTTTTTTGGGTTGGTGTACTAATTGTAAGTGTATCTTGTGTTTTTTTGTTGATTTAATAAAAATAAAAAATAAAAATAAAAAACGACACCGATAATAAAAAATAAAAAAACATACCGATAATTTCCAATATTACATTTTAAAGCATTTGTCGGCCGATAATATCGGCCGGCCGATATTATCTGACATCTCTAGTTCTCAGTATTCTTCTTCCATTTAAAGTATAAACACCATATTCTTGAATTATTGCCAAAGCAATTCAGTATTTTTATTTCACATACTGATAGATTAATAGAATTTAAAGTTTAGTTAGATTCCAATGTTTTCCCTAAAGTCATAAATCTCCTTTCTTGATCAAACAAAAACAAAACAATGTTGTGCATTATCGAGAAGTAGGCTGGGGTTTTTTGTTTGGTTTTTTTGTTTTATGGACAGTGTGCATGATACATAATCCAAAAGGAATCAATATGTAGCTGACAGCTAAATTAATTTGTAGTCCTTCATTTGACACCACCTGACATAAAATATACACGGAGAAAACAACAACAACTAAGAAACAATACAATGACAGTTTACATTTAGCATGATTTTTGCTGTTTGAGATTGATTGATTTATTGAAACTTGTATTAGTAGATTGCACAGTACAGTACATATTCCGTACAACTGACCACTAAATGGAATACGTTTTTCAACTTGTTGGTCCACGTTAATCAATTCATGGTAAATTGGCGAGAATTGGCGAATATTAGCATTTAAATATAGAAATAAATAAATAAATAAACAGATTTTTTTTCTAATAAATGTTTTTATATATTCCCTTTATTTAATCATATGCAAAACATTTTTATAATAAACTGTCACATTTTCACTTTAATATTAGTGACTGATGCACATACTAATTTTGAGCAGTAGAGGTCAGTAGTGAGCCCTTGAACTAATACGCATTAGCATTTAAAAAACGAAGAAGAAGGTCACTCCGGTAGAAAATGGCTCTCGTGGAGAACGGGTGTCATGTCACTCCTATCTGACTGCGGTTTATCAGTATTTATCGGCATGCGTGATCATAGCTAATTTAACCAAAAATGTTCAAAAAGGCCAAACGAGCTAACTTCCGACGAAGGAATGCGTCCGACGAGGAAGAGCATGAGGAGAAAGTGCAGCCGATGCTGGCGCCGACGTTGTTCGGGCCTATTTTGGAGGAAGTGCCGTTCCTGGAGGCGTCCAACAACAACAACAACAGCTACAACGTCAGCTTAGCCCACAGTAGTAACGGTTTTACGGGCGGCTTTAACAGCAGCAGAGCCTCCAAGAAGGACAAGAAGCCGAAAGAAAGCAGTGCGGTGGTGTTTGGACCCACCAAAGCTAGCCTACTGAGTTTCGACGATGAAGAAGGTACCCGGACGGCCTGGCGTCTATGTAGCTATCCATGATAGCATGCTGGGCCGCCATCTTTTACACTCTTATTCATTTTCCATTATTTGAGACTTTTTTTTAATGCTGTAATTCCTTCTCTTGCAAAGCTGGGTTGCAAATTATTAATTCATATAGGTCATTGAAATTGAGACCCCCTAAAAAGTGGCATTTGTTTGCATTCATGCATCGTGGTGGGGGAAACATTACTCCAAAACGTAGCGGACCATTCACTCCACTCATCTATTATATTTCTTATTTTTTGATGAGTGCAACAACCCTTGAGTTAAGACGCAAATGCAGTTTATTGTAGCTTATTGCCTCTTTCTAAAGCAGTGGTTCTTAACCTTGTTGGAGGTACCGAACCCCACCAGTTTCATATGCGCATTCACCGAACCCTTTAGTGAACAATAAAATGTTTTTTTCTTAATTTTATCTTAATTTACAAATATTAACCATTAAATTATGTTATTACATTAAATACATACTAATAAAAAATATATTTGACAAACAAAGTTTCAGGAATGTACACATGATCCCATGTTTGCATCTTATTGTGTAACATGTGAATGTTTTAGTGGGAACTAAATGCGATATCTGAAAGGGGTACAAATTATTTCCAAAGCTGGATTCCACCCAGACTTACAATACTAGTACACAGCTCATGAAAAACAATATTGTTTTGTTATTGTCATTGTAATTGAGCTAAAATACTTATATTAGAAAATAATCTCATGGAAATGACTGCTGTCATTTGATTATAATAATAAAACATTTAACTTGTTATTTAGTCAGGTTTGAGACAGGTGTGCTACTGGTGTGGCCACAGTGCATGTCTAACGTCGCTCACATGTGCTCCACTGAATGCTCAAGGAGTTTTTGCGTTGGAAAATTAGAGGGAACATTGTTTGGGGGTATCCATAATACGCCGATGGGGAGAAGGCGGAGGCTCTGCTGAACCCCTGAGGCCGACTCACCGAACCCCTAGGGTTCGATCGAACCCAGGTTAAGAACCACTGTTCTAAAGCATGTCTCTCACTGTGTCATGGCTTCTAGAAGAAGAAGAAGAAGGAGTCTTCAATGTCTTCAGAGTGAAGAAGCCCACTCACAGCAAGAAAATAGTCAAGCAGCTGAAGAAGGAATATAAAGAGGATCTGGAGAAGGGTGGCGTTGCCAAATCAGGTGAGAAATATTGGACTATCGTCGTTTACTTAGTTTGTTTTGTAGAATAGAAGCAATAAGGAACTAGGGCTGGGGGATATATCAATATACTCAATGTATTGCGGGTTTGTCTCTGTGCGATATGGAAAATGACTATCGTGACATTCGTGTATACGTTCTCACGCAGTTGCTTTTAGCTGCGGGCATTACACTACAGGCTCTTCTCACTCTTTGTTGTCTCTGCTTCTCACAGAGAGCTAAAACAAGCGCACCTTCTTATATACCTCACATACGTATACGCCCTCGCAGAGCAGACAGGTAGCAGCATGGGTAACCTTAGCTGTAGTGCGAGTGGTAATACGAGAGAAAGAAGGTGCGAATCTGGTAACAAATGAAGGAAGAATTAATTCCCAAGAAAAACAGTAGGGGGTCCATCGTCTGGCGGTGGTTTGGCTTTAAGCGGGAATATGTCGAACAGACAACCGTAATTTGTCAAGTCACGTCATCCCATAACTTGTTTGTAAAAAAAAAAAAAAATTTAATTTTTTATAATATAGCGTTAACAAAACGTCTGTATTAATCGGACAAATTAACTTGAGGATATTCCTGACTGAATGCACATTTGACTCGTGGACATATGCGGAAATGAATAACAGTAAGTAAATGGAGTGGGAGAAGGTTTTTGTAGGGGGAAGAAATTTGGCGTGACAGCGCTCAGAAGGGGTCGATGTGGCTGGAACTGAGAGGTAAGACCGATGATGATGATGATGATAGTATGATTAAAGTCAAAGTTAATTGTTCGTTTGTACATAGTATATGTAACTGTTAATGTTGTAAAAGGTATTTGCACAACTAATTAACGTTAGCGTTAAAGAGGAGCGTGTCTTTGTAAACACTGAACAGGCACGCCAAACGCGCCTCTCAGAGCAAAACGGTGCTTTAGTTTATGAATTTACAACGCAGATACAAATGACACATTCATGTTTTTGTGTAATGACGACAACGTATACTCACGCGGACGATTGACTAGTTGATGGTGATGGCAAGAACGCTGTCGGGTGTTTTCTTTTCAAATGTTCGTTCATAGCCGTTGTGCTGCTATGATAGGCCATTTCCGCTCGACACAGTATGCATACAACAACATTATTAGGCCGTTTATTGAAATACTCCCACACTTTTGAGACTTTTGGCGTGCTTTTTTCCGCTCGCTCGCACCGCTCGCATCGTCTGCTTTGCGCTCCGCCATGACTGTAGTGTGACGTAAATATGCGAGGCGTCGACGCACAAAAACGGCATCGACGTATTTACGTGACCGATGACGTCGACGAGTCGTTTCAGCCTTTGATGCAACCATTTCCACATCAAAACCGAATGCAAAAAATAGTCAACAGAAGGAGATAACGTCCGCAGTAACTTACCATTTGATTTCATATTATGCAGCTCATTTTTATTTGACAGTTATTGAAATGTCTTGTGACATCATGCACAAAAGTGCACTTTATTTGTTTTAAACTATTGTAGTGGTGTTCTGTACAAAGAGTTCACTTTAATTTAGTGTTGTTTTGATATGTCATCTTAGTGACATCATGCACAAAAGTGCACTCATAGCTTGTTTTAAAATGTCTCTGACAATCTTGCATTTTCTGTTTTGAAATGACATGAATGTTTGTGCCACTGCTTAATAACTGTTTAATAAATACAGTTTTTGAAATTGACTTAGTTGTAATTTCCGTCTCTGCATGAAAGTTTAAAATGAGCATATATTAATGCAGTATGAACAAGAATGTTTTAATGTAGACACATTGAATCATCATACTGGTGTGATTATATGCATCAAGTGTGCATTCAAGGCTAAGGCAAAATATCGAGATATGTATCGTGACATGGCCTAAAAATATTGAGATATTAAAAAAGGCCATATTGCCCAGCCCTATAAGGAACCATGCACTAGTTAATTATCAAAGGTGACAACACTCGCAGTGTAAAGAATACATGTATTGTTTTAACGATTCGATTCTGAATTTGTGGTTGCCGATAAGATTTAGGGACATTTTTTTTTTTTTTGGAACGATACGATCTGAAACGCTTCAGTGAGTAGAAATCAATTCAATAAAGTTTTCGCAAAAATATAAATCAAGCAGTGTAGTGTGACCGTGAAATACATAGTGGATACTGGACACCGCATTTGAAGTTTCCTATATTCTTGTTACGTCTTCTAAGTGAATCGGATACATAAATGAATTATGGGTACAAGTAAACAGCAATTAATGACCCAACGCATTCACTGCCTTTTTAAATAAAGTGCAACCAACACTTGAGGTTGAATTAACAAGAGGAAACTTTTTTCTGATGACATTTTCAACTTTCAAGCAATTTCCAATAAAACTACAGTCACCAACATTTTAAACAGTAGATTTACCTGCTAAATAAAGTCTCCCAACCAGGCCATACATTATCTATTCTCCGCCCTGCCATCGCTGATTAAGGACAGTGTCCCAGGTGTACGGAAGCATGTATGCCCCCTAATCCCTGTTGATGGCGTTAGCTCCTCACTTCCTAATTTCCATAACCTCCTTGATCTCATCTCTTTTTTTCTTTGAATTCCGTTTCCTTGGCTGCCAGGTGTTGTATTCCGGAAGTGGGTGCGTCGCCGTAACTTGTCGGTCGCATCTTTTGTGACTTTAACTTGTGTTGTGAATAGGGTTGGGTATCGTTTGAATTTGAAAGATTCCGATTCTTTGTTTCGATTCCGATTCCTGACGATTATCGGTTCCGATTCTTTTAAGAGGCAGGGTAAAAAAAAAGTTTAGGATATTTTAAATGAGCTAGCTAACCTACAGTCTTTCTGAATGAAATAGTCTGACATTCTCCATCAATTTTAATTCTATTAACTTTTTATGAACTTTACTATAAATTCCTCACAGGGCTGTTTTCAACTAGAATATAAATATCAAATCTATGAACTTGAATATAAATATTATAAATTATGAATACATTTTCCCAGGGGTACACTTTCCTCAGAGAGCTTTATTTTTGAAAACCTCATGAAAACACATTTACACATAAGTGTATGATGCTGCAGGTACTTAAAAATGTTACCGTGCTCCCACTGATGGGCTAACCTGGTGCAGAAAAGCAAATAAACAATAAGAAACAACTTGCAAAACCCAGTCCAGATTAGCAGCAGGTACAGTATAAAATCAGAGGCAGTTCTTGTTTAGGAAAATGACCATATCCGCCTTCTCAGGCAGGATGCGTGAGCGTTCTGGACAGATAGTGTCTCCTGCTGTGGAAAATACACGTTCGCTGGGTGTGGAAGAAGCTTGAACGCATAAATAGGAGAAAGCTAGATCTGACAGCAAAGGATAAGTATTTTGTTGGTTCCACCACCATGCAGCAGGGTCATCAGACATAAGTATCGGTGGAACGTCCTGGTACATCTGCAGCTCTCTCTCCACTCGTTTCTTGATGGACATGGAGCTCTGTTATTTCGCGGTTATTTCTTTTTTTTTTGTAAAGTAAAGCCACACTTTCGACCGCCGACGCCTGCTATCCATGCTTGAGCTTGACTGACTCGCTCGGCTATGCTAACACTTCCGGCGGTGGGCGCTTCTTCGTTGGTGTTCAGCTGCTTCTTCTTCCAGTTCGGCGGACATATTTTTTTCCGGTCGACGGACTGGGTATCGAAAACAGGAATCGAAATTTAAACTTTTGAACGATTCCGGGAGAATCGGAAAGTTAGTCCCGGTTCCAATCGATACTCGATACCCAACCCTAGTTGTGAAGATATACTATTGTGTTATTTCCTTTGTCTTTGTTGTTGCTATTGCAATCGCGCTGTGGCTGAAAGTTTTTGTGTTGTAATTTATGATCTTGTCTTGTCGCATTTGTGTTATGACCTTTCTCGACCACCGTAGCTAACCGCCATTATTGTGTTGATGACGCCACAGACGTGCAAATAGACTTAACATTTAAAGGGGAACTGCACTTTTTGGGGAATTTTGCCTATTGTTCACATTTATTATGAGAGACAAGACTTTTTTTTTTAATGCATTCTAACTCGTAAATCCACGTAAATAAAAGTCCACTTACAATGAAGTTATTGTGAGGTCCTCTATTCCGCCCATAAAACCCTATAGGTAACTATTAGGGCTGGGAGTCTTTGGGTGTCCCACGATTCGATTCAATATCGATTCTTGGGGTCACGATTCGATTCAAAATCGTTTTTTTCCGATTCAACGCGATTCTCGATTCAAAAACGATATTTTCCCGATTCAAAACGATTCTCTATTCATTCAATACATAGGATTTCAGCAGGATTTACCCCAGTCTGCTGACATGCAAGCAGAGTAGTAGATTTTTGTAAAAAGCTTTTATAATGGTAAAGGACAATGTTTTATCAACTGAATGCAATAATGTAAATTTGTTTTAACTATTAAATGAACCAAAAATATGACTTATTTTATCTTTGTGAAAATATTGGACACAGTGTGTTGTCAAGCTTATGAGATGCAATGCAAGTGTAAGCCACTGTGACACTATTGTTAAAAAATTTTTTTTATATATATATGTCTAATGATTATTTCAATGAGGGATTTTTAATCACTGATGTGTTGAAATTGTAACTAATATTGATACTGTTGATAATATTAATTTTTGTTTCACTACTTTTGGTTTGTTCTGTGTCGTGTTTGTGTCTCCTCTCAATTGCTCTGTTTATTGCAGTTCTGAGTGTTGCTGGGTCGGGTTTGGTTTTGGAATTGGATTGCATTGTTATGGTATTGCTGTGTATTGTTTTGTTGGATTGATTATTAAAATTAAAAAAATCGATTTTTTTAAAAATGAGAATCGATTCTGAATCGCACAACGTGAGAATCACGATTCGAATTCGAATCGATTTTTTCCCACACCCCTAGTAACCATCCAAAAAGCGCCAACTATACTCTATTTACACTTTGTGACCTGAATATTGTTAAGCGTTAGTGTTATTGTTATTATAAACGCTAACACAGACAAAATATTTTTAGCAGCACATTGTCACAGAGAGCTGACAGGCTTGTTGCTGCTATGTTGACATCATTGACTGGCCAGCTGCTTTCTCGCCTGAAAGTTTGTGAAAGATTATTTTAGATTATAAGTACCGTATATTTCGGACTATAAATCAAAGTTTTTTTCAAAGTTTGGCCAGGGGTGCGACTTATACTCAGGAGCGACTTATGTGTGAAATTATTAACACATTACCGTAAGATATCAAATAATATTATTTAGCTCATTCACGTAAGAGACTAGATGTATACGATTTCATGGGATTTAGCGATTAGGAGTGACAGATTGTTTGGTAAATGTATAGCATGTTCTATATGTTATAGTTATTTGAATGACTCTTACCATAATATGTTACGTTAACATACCAGGCACGTTCTCAGTTGGTTATTTATGCGTCATATAACATACACTTATTCAGCCTGTTGTTCACTATTCTTTATTTATTTTAAATTGCCTTTCAAATGTCTATTCTTGGTGTTGGGTTTTATCAAATATATTTACCCAAAATATGCGATTTATACTCCAGTGCGACTTATATGTTTTTTTCCTTTTTTATTATGCATTTTCGGCCGGTGCGACTTATACTCCGGAGCGACTTATAGTCCGAAAAATACGGTAATGCCTCTCACCTTGATAGTAGAAGGATGAGGACACAATCCGACAACTTGGTCAACTTTGGCATTCAATTTATACCCAAAAATGGCAAGAAAGACACTAAAAGACACTCTTTTCCACTCCCCTTTTTTCTTTACAAGGCTTATGAGTCCATCATCTAAATGGGAATGTATGAATGTCCCATCAGTCGGCATCCCAGTGAGAGCAGATATTGTACAGTAAGAGATGTTTTATCATGTTTGTTGGCTTTCATGAAGTCTACAGTTGGTAGTAATCAGTGATTATGTCAAAGGAAAAAGCGAACGTTGTGATGCGTTTATTAAATTAGTTCACTGCTGTATGCTTAAAATGATCAAAATACGTAAATATTACATGTTATAAATGTGCCTATTTCTACATTGTATATATACTTACGGCATGTATATAAAACAATGATGGCGGTGCTTGGATGTTTTTTTAAGCGCTAACATAGGTTCCATTGTAAGCAGACTTTTAATTGCACCTATTTACCAGTTAGAATGCATTAAAAAAAGAAAAATGTGTGCTTGTCTTGCATAACGATTGTGAATGATAGGCAAAATTGTTTAAGAAAGTGCAGTTCCCCTTTAACGTGCTTAAGTTCATATAATGTCGTCCATTCTTAAATCCAATGTTTTCCTTTTTCTAACATTGATAAAATCGATAGACTCCATTATAAAATACCCATCTTCCAGAAGGCAAACTTTCCAAGCACAAATCAATATAATTTAAATTTAGGATTAAAATCCATTTACCCATGTATCGATCAATCGTTACCCCCCTAATGTATTCAGATTTAATCAAACGCAGCTGTACTGAACTGAAAGCTCTGTACCAATTTACCACTCAGGAAATGTACTTTCATTGTTGCAATGTCACTAAAACTGAATTGGAGAAAGCATTTTTAGCAAATTCCGGCTCCTTTTTTCGTGCCTTATTTAAAGAATTGTTAATAATAATAATGACTTTTATTTATATTGCACTTTTCATTTGACATCAAATCTCAAAGTGCTACATATTAAAATACATAAAAACAAATAAGAGAGAAAAGTTGGATAAAAAAATCATCACAAGATTTACAGATTAAAATTTTCTGTAGGCTTTTCTAAAAAGGTGAGTCATAAGTCCTTTTTTAAAAGCATCTACCGTCTGGGGGGCCCTGAGGTGGCCAGAAAGGGTGTTCCACAGACGGAGAGCGGCAGTTTCACATGGCCTGTCCCCCATAGTCTTAAGCTGTGTCCTGGGCGCGAGCAAACGGTGCTGTTGGCCTGAAGAGGCATCACCGTGCAAACAATGGTGGGTGTGCAGGAGAACCTTGTATTCGATGTGGGCAGAGATGGGGAGCAAGTGAAAGGTGCGGAGGATGGAGGTGATCTGATCGTACTTTTGCACCCTCATCAGGACCCTGGTAGCGCTGTTCTGACCATACTGGAACTTTTGGACGCTCCTGCCAGGGATCCCGAGGACAAGTGCGTTGCAGTAATCTAACCTGTAAGAGATCAAGGCATGGACAAACTTCTCTGCAGCTGGGAGGAAGAAAAAAGGACAGAGTTTCTAGATGTTTCGGAGGTGAAAGAAGGAGGCTGTGCATTGTAGGAGACATGATTGTCGAGTGAGAGGTGAGGGTCAAACATGACCCCAAGGCTGGTAACAGACGCAGAGAGGGGAATGTTTTGGCCTGAGAGTAAAACCGAGATAATTGGGGAAGAGCAGAGTTGTTGAGTACCAATTTGGATGGCTTCTGTTTTGGAGCCATTCAGCTGCAGGAAGTTTTGGCTCATCCATGCGTCTATCTCCTCTAGGCAGGAGCTGAGACAAGTAACCGTGGCAGTGGGGGAACCAGAAGGGGAGACCTTGAGGTAGAGTTGTGTCGTCAGCATAGCAGCGGAAATTTATTCCATGCCTGTTGGCGACACACCCCAGGGGAAACATGATCCCTATGGTTTGATTTCAAATTTTTCGGGACTTATGTAGATCCCGAATACACAAAAACAGGTATCGATAGGTAAGAACAGTTAGTTCTGCATAAAAGGTTCCCTTTTAAAATATGTTGAACAGCCTCTGTCAGACACAAATTGGTAAAATTGCTGCATCACAGCTAGGCCTGGGCCAATAACAAATTTGGCTGGATGATATATTGTCGACTTTGTCCTTTCACAGGGGGAGAAAGCTTGAGAAATGCCAGTGAAAGGAGCAGCAAATAACAAAGATAATATTGTTTGTTTTCCATAGACACTCCGCCTCAACCCGCTGTCACTGTCAAAGAGGAAGTCGTCACCTCCAGCAATGTGGGCGGCGACCATGGCGAAGAAGAAATGGAGGTGGACAGCGCTGACGACCAGGGGGAAGATGCGAAAGATGAAGGAACGAGTCAGGTGTCCAAGAGCATCAGCAACCCAGGAGCGACATTCAATACTCTGTCCTCCCTCAGCACTCTCAGACCTGGTACCACACTGTTTCATGTCATTAATTTCACGTTAAAGCCTAAAAAAAAGATGTTGTCTTATATTTAGGGTCTAGAGATTTTCTTGACAAAGAAGAGCTCGTTTTACATTCTCGTTAATACAGGATTGATGTTCTTTATTTAATCACTGCCATAAAGCTCGCAATCAGCGTAACATTTGTCGCTCTAGGTGAAATACCTGACGCAGCCTTCATTCACGCTGCCAGAAAGAGGCGACAACTAGCCAGAGAGCTGGGTGGAGACGCCCCCCTGGTCGAGACGGAAACCCCAAAGAAACGCATGACACAAGAAGACCAAGATGGCAGCGACGACGAAGACGAGGACGAGAAGAGGATTAGCTTTAGCGGCGTGAAGAGCAAAACGCAGAGGCAAAAGATCGCAGAGGAGATAGGTACCTCACGCCTTACGAGACTCGTTGATCACCATAGCCATAATCACGGCCTGATTGATTGATTGATTGAGACTTTTATTAGTAGGTTGCACAGTGAAGTACATATTCCGTACAATTGACCACTATATGGTAACACCCGAATAAGTTTTTCAACTTGTTTAAGTCGGGGTCCACTTAAATTTATTCATGATACAGATATATACTATCAGATATATACTATCATCATAATACAGTCATCACACAAGATAATCACATTGAATTATTTACATTATTTACAATCAGGGGTGTGGAGGGGGTGGGGGGTAGGATATGGACAGCAGATAGTGGACATATATATATATAGAGAGAGAGAGAGATCAGAAGGCATAAGAAAAAGTATCTGCATTTGATTGTTTACATTTGATGATTTGATTTGGGTCCTCTCCAAGGTTTGTCATAGTCATTCACCGACGTCCCACTGGGGTGAGTTTTTCCTTGCCCGTATGTGGGCTCTGTACCGAGGATGTCGTTGTGGCTTGTGCAGCCCTTTGAGACACTTGTGATTTAGAGCTATATAAATAAACATTGATTGATTGATTGATGATTAGCAATCCGGGGAGGGTGTTAGTTTAGGGTTGTAGCTGCCTGGAGGTGAACTTTTAGTGCGGTTTTGAAGGAGGATAGAGATGCCCTTTCTTTTATACCTGTTGGGAGCGCATTCCACATTGATGTGGCATAGAAAGAGAATGAGTTAAGACCTTTGTTAGTTCGGAATCTGGGTTTAACGTGGTTAGTGGAGCTCCCCCTGGTGTTGTGGTTATGGCGGTCATTTACGTTAAGGAAGTAGTTTGACATGTACTTCGGTATCAGGGAGGTGTAGTGGATTTTATAGACTAGGCTCAGTGCAAGTTGTTTAACTCTGTCCTCCACCTTGAGCCAGCCCACTTTAGAGAAGTGGGTAGGAGTGAGGTGGGATCTGGGGTGGAGGTCTAGAAGTAACCTGACTAGCTTGTTCTGAGATGTTTGGAGTTTAGATTTGAGGGTTTTGGAGGTGCTAGGGTACCAGGAGGTGCATGCGTAATCGAAAAAGGGTTGAACGAGAGTTCCCGCCAGAATCCTCAAGGTGCTTATGTTGACCAGAGAGGAGATTCTGTAGAGAAATCTCGTTCGTTGGTTAACCTTTCTGATTACCTTGGTTGCCATTTTATCACAGGAAAGGTTAGCCTCTAGAATGGAACCTAGGTAGGTGACCTCATCTTTCCTGGTGATAACAATGTCACCCACTTTTATGGTGAAATCATTGACTTTCTTAAGGTTGATGTGGGACCCAAACAGGATGGATTCTGTTTTACCCAAGTGTATGGATAGCTTGTTGTCAGCGAGCCAGGTGCAAGTTCTACACAGCTCAGCACTGAGGATTTTCTCCACCTGTGACTTGTCCTTACCGGATACCAGCAGGGCAGAGTCATCCGCAAATGCCGATGACATGTCATTCATGTATATTAGGAACAGTAAAGGTCCCAATATACTGCCTTGGGGGACTCCACAGCTCACCGAGAGGGGGGGGACACGGTGCCGTTCACCTCTACCACCTGCTCCCTCTACCACCTGCTCCCTCCCCTCCAAGTAAGATTGCATCCAGCTCCATGAGGTTTTGTTAAATCCGATTGCTCTGAGCTTATCCAACAGTATAGCGTGGTTAACGGTGTCAAAGGCCTTCTGAAGGTCCAGCATGACCATGCCGCAGTATTTGCCCGCGTCCACCTCATGTTTGATGTGGTCGGTCAGATAGAGAAGACATGTGTCAGTGGAGTGGTTAGTTCTGAAGCCGGATTGGAATTTGTACATGAGTTTATTAGTGGCAAGGTAACTATCGACCTGTTGATAAACTATTTTCTCCATTACTTTCGAAATGGAGCTGAGAATAGAAACAGGTCGGTAGTTGCCAGGTTCCAATTTGCTTCCTTTTTTAAAGAGGGGAGTTACTCTTGCTATCTTAAAATCTTTTGGTACTTGGCCTTGTGTAATTGATAGGTTTATTATGTGCGTGATGATCGGGGCAATGATGGAGGCAGAGTCCTTGAGGAATCTGGAGGGAATATTATCAAGGCCGGTGGCCTTGTTAGGGTGGAGCGCGCTCAATTTTTTAAACACCTCATCAGCTGTGACCATTTCTAATTTGAAATCATCGTTGGATACTCCTAGCTTTCTGTAGAAGGCTTTAATGTGTTCTACACCAAAGCGACCAGAGTGGTGGGACAGCTTGTTGACAAGAGTTGCGGCTATGCTGGTGAAAAAGATGTTTAGTCTGCTAGCTACCTCCATTTTGTCTGTAATGAGGGAGTCACCCTCCTTGATGCTGATGTTGGTGAGTCTTGTTTTAAGTTTCTGGCTGCAACCAGGAAGCTGGTTGTTGAGAATTTTCCAGAGCTCACGTGGCTTATTTGTGTTTTCCTCTATTTTGTCGTTAATGTAATTTTTTTTTAAGGATTTAGTCAGGTTGGTTGACTTATTTCTTAATTTATTGCATTGCTTTTTGAGAGTTGAAAGGAGTAATTTGAGGTTGATGTTATTGGGTTGTTTATCTACTTCTGTTTTACATTTTACTGATAATTACCGCCTGTTGCACATGTGCAGGTATCGAGGGGAGTGATGACGAGGCGCTGGATACGGGTGCTGATGAGGAAGTCAGTCGGTGGGAGCAGGAGCAGATTAGGAAAGGAATCAGCATACCTCAGGTAAGCAGTGTGATTCCTCCCAAAAGTTCAAACATTTTTGTAATTACTGATTGGCCAACTAAGTAAACACTGTGGGTAATATAACATGGAATTATTTTAAGTTGTTGCAGATGTTATACGTTATATGTTTTACGGTGCATTCAAGGACTGGTGAACAGAGTAGGACACAATGCCCGCCAGAAATAATAATAGTAGATCTTACTTGTTATGCATGTTTTATATTTAAATAAATATTAAAGTGCTACAGTACAAACTAATATTTATAACAATAAAAGTTTAGACATTAAAACAGACAAGATACTAAGACTAAAACACCATCAGTGACGCTGTTGCCATTTCTAATATAAAGTAGTGTAAAGTTCTTACCGTATTTTCGCGACCATAGGACGCACCTTATTAAAAGGCGCAGTCTCAGTTACGGGTGCTATTTCTGTATTTAACGCATAAATAAGGCGCACCATATTTTTGGGCGCAGGCATGGTAAAACATACGCTAGCTTAAAACATACGGTAGCATGCATGTACGCTGTTTTAAAAAGGCAGCCGGAGCAAAGGCAGCCGGAGCAAAGCTGAGTTTGGTTGTACTTTATTGAAGTATTTAACAATGTACTGACATTATTTTTTGATCAATTCTCATCCAAAAATCCATCAAAGTCCTCATCTTCTGTGTCCGAAATGAACAGCTGGGCAAGTGCTCCATCAAACACGCCAGATTCCCTCTCGTCAGTTTCATTGCCGTGGGGCTCCTCAGAAATGATGCCGGCTTTTGCGAAAAGCTCGAACAACAGTGCAAGCAGACACGTTAGCCCAAACAGACACGTTAGCCCAAGCATCCACAATCCATTCACAAATTGTGGCGTAACTCGCCCGACGCTGCCTCCCAGTTTTCGTAAAGCTGTGTTCGCCATCTGTCATCCAAGCTCACAACTTCACTTTGAACGCCTTGTTTACACGGATGTCCAGCGGTTGGAGTTCCTTCGTCGTGCCTCCTGGAATGATGGCAAGCTCACAGTTCAAGCTCACAGTTCTGGATGAGTTTGTCTGTAATTTGTTTATTGCAGTAGGAGCAGAAGATGGCCAGCTTTTCCCTGTAATCCGCCGGACGTTGCTGCGCCACGGTAGTCTTTGCCTGGATGGATAGATGGCGCCGTTTCATAAAACGAAAGCACCAAGACGGACCTCCTTGAAAATGATCAATTTTAATTTCTTCTGCAAGCTTTATTGCCCTCAGTTGAATGGTGACTGTAGAGACGCTTCTCCAGGCTGTTCTTTGATCGTGACTCCATTGCTGGAGTTGGTCTTCCAAGTGCGGCCACCTGGCCTTGTTTCCGCAGAAACTCAGCTTCGTCTTCCTGACTTGGCGAAGCTCGTTTTCCTGCTTCCTCCACTTGCGAACCATAGATTAGTTCATTTTGAATTCCCTCACGGCTGCTTGATATCCATGTTTCTCCGCATAACTGATAGCTTGCAGTTTGAACTGTGCTTCATACGCTTGTCTCTTCATAGGTGCCATTTTCGGGGGTCCTTTGCCAAACCGATGTTGTTTAGTACAACGCACATACCAGCACTACCGTATATACCCGCTGGGAGCATGTCTTTAGCGTCCTCTCTCACGTGCAACCTTCACCCTTTAACGTCCACATGCTGTCTTCAGTCACGTCCGCCTTTCCTCGATATAAACAGCGTGCCGGCCCAGTCACACAACAACATCTACAGATTTTGGAACTCAGTGCACACATAAGGCACCCCGTCCATTTTGGAGAAAATTTTAGACTTTTCGGTGCGCCTTATGGTTGTGAAAATACGGTACTTATATTTGTCAGTAAACTCGCCATGAAAGCGCTAAAACATACCGGTATAGTGAGTTTACATTATTCACCCAAGGAACTTTAGTTATTAGAGAGTTCTGGTCTGACCATTTTTCACGGGACACATTTCCGGCCTTGTTATTGCACAAGTGAGCCACGGAGGAGGAGATGCTGCTCCGTTATTGATTTAAGTAAAGTCTGAATGTCATTAAAACAGTTAGCTCTGTCTTTTGACACTTCTTCCACCCCCGTCCTTGCACGCTACACCGCTACAACAAAGATGGCGGAGAAAAGGCGCTGACGAAGACCGCCCAAAAAACGGCACCATTAAATGTTATGTAGACCACAAGGAAGTGTTTTCAATTTAGAAAAAAAAAAGACCCCTTTTAATGCGCCCTATAATCCGGTGCGCCTTTTGTATGAAAATAGACCTGACTAGACCCGTTCATCGGCAATGCGCCTTATAATCCATAAAATACGGTATTTGGGATCTGCACAAGTCCTGAAAATTTGCGCGCGTCTGCATTTGTAGTCTGTGACGATGCCTTAGTGCGCCTTTTGTATGAAAAACTGTCCGACTTGCTAATCGGCAGTGCGCCTTATAATCCGGTAGAAATATAGAAATATACGAGACATATAAGTTTATTGCATTCTAAAGGATATCCATGCATTATGTATTATTACATCAGTGGTTAATTTGGGGCGGTATAGCTCGGTTGGTAGAGTGGCCGTGCCAGCAACTTGAGGGTTCCAGGTTCGATCCCCGCTTCCGTCATCCTAGTCACTGCCGTTGTGTCCTTGGCGACACTTTACCCACCTGCTCTCAGTGCCACCCACACTGGTTTAAATGCAACTTAGATATTGGGTTTCACTATGTAAAGCGCTTAGAGTCACTAGAGAAAAAGCGCTATATAAATATAATTCACTTCACTTCACTTTGGTCTCAAAAAAATTATGGCAATAGTATTGTTTATCGGCAGTAATTAGTAGATCAATATATCATCGAGCAGTTATCAGCCCAGGCCTATATTGAACATCTTGAAGTGCAGTTATTTCCCCAGTTAGAAAAACTGGTTTGGGGGTGGGGGGGGTGTTTGCCATCACTTTCCAACAATTTCGGCATATTGGTTCGTTCATCCGTGTTGATGGGCTAGTCTTGCTTTGAAGCTAAAATATTCCCACATAGGGACATTTGGCTTTTTATTAGTGAGGAGAGGCTCTGTCTAGTGCAGTGGTTCTTAACCTTATTGGAGGTACCGAACCCCATCAGTTTCATATGCGCATTCACCAAACCCTTTAGTGAAAAAATAAATAAATAAAAAATTCTAATTTAAGACAAAGTTATGTTTTTTTTACTGGTGCACAAAATGAATCTTGCATAAACATCACCTTGTTCAAAGAACAAAACCAACACATGAACTAATTACACATCTGCATATCAGATGGAAAATTAGAGGGAACATTGTTTGGGGGTATCCATAATACGCCGATAGGGAGAAGTTTTTATTTACACCAAGGGTGTCCAAAGTGCGGCCCGGGGGCCATTTGCGGCCCGCAGCTAATTGTTTACCGGCCCGCCACACATTCTGGAAATTCTATTGTAAAAATAAAAAAGAACATTAAAAAAAGTGGAATGAGGTGAAATCTAACGAGAAAAAGTTGCAATGTTGACACAAAAGCTGCCATGCAGGCTTTTTTTTTTTGTTTTGTCTTTCTTTATTTTAATTTTTTTACCATTGCTCAAAAAAAGAAATAATGACAAAAAATCCATGTTATAATGAATTATTTTCAGGGCTCCAATTACTTCAAATATTTCACTTTAAAAGGTTTTATGCGGTAAATATTGCATATATTGTGTAGTAGCCATCTAAAAACATCAAAGTTTTATTTGACAAAAGCGCATAAAACAAACAAAAGAATTGTTCCAGCATAAAATCGACAGATATCTGAAGTTGATCTCGTAACTTAAGTGTGGAAAGTAAAAGAAAAACCTAATAAAAATGTATCTCTTTGAGTGGGGCACCTTTTGGATCCCAAATATATTTAGTGATTTTTTATTTATCTTTTCACTGTGATTACTCAAAAATATGAAATAATTAAAATCAATGGTGTCCTGCATTATTGATGTTTTAGGGCTCTTATTACTAAATACTGCATATTTCAGTTTTACTATATAAAAACTAAGTTGTTTTTGACAGAAAAGCCATAAAACATTTTTTTTAATTTGTATTACTTTATATCAACTTGAAGTTGATATAGAGATTTACTGTAAGCGTTAAATAATTTTAAAAAAATAATAATCTGACTTATTTTTAACATTTTAATGACTGAGACCCTTTATGGTCCCCGGGACCCCTAAAGGTAAAATAAATTTTAAAAATCCATATATTTTGTTATGGTTTGAAAATGAAAAATATCAAAATGGCCCCCACATGCTTTAATTTTTCCGTGTGCGGCCCTCAGTGGAAAAAGTTTGGACACCCATGATTTACACGGTGAGTTGGGTGTGTCTTGACCTCCGTGGCGGAGGCTCTGCCGAACCCCTGAGGCCGACTCACGGAACCCCTGGGGTTCGATCGAACCCAGGTTAAGAACGACTGGTCTAGTGGCGGTGTGAGCTCACAGTTAATTTTCATTTATCGTTAGAATAAGGGATTTATTAACTATTGGCCCGGGCCAACCAACAAGGATTCATGATTCAGTAATCAATAAACAATGCTCAAAATATCTCTTTTCTGACTAGGTCCAAAGCAGCCAACCAGAGGACAGCATGGCCTACTATCACAACAGCTACGGTGCTCAGCCTTATGGCGCTTCCTACAGCATGCCCTTCACATACAGCACGGCGCCCTCGCAGGCCTGCAAGACTCTTGGCCTGGCAGACAACAGTTCCGTTCACTTTGGCGTCTCTGTTAGTGACTTAGCCCCGGTGTCCATTGATCTGGTAAAGAAACGCCTGCAGGATAGGTAGGTAAAGTAGAACTGCCGCCCTGTCATGTCGGCTGCTGTGTGCTAAGGTTGTGGAGACCCCATAAAAGCTACATACAGAGCTAACCACATGGGGGAGGGATGAATTATATGTTATACTTCCTAAAACCACATTGTTGTCTCTACCTATACATTGTGAAGTCATTTGTCCACTTTTTGCACTTGACCTACTTCTTGCCCCTCCTCCTTTTCACGCCTTGTGTCCACAGGCTCAGCCACATGCTCGCAAGCCACGACGCCAATGCTAAACGCTACACTCTGATCCAAGAAGACTTAACTGCCTCAGAGAAGACCATTCAGCAGCTGGACGGCTCATCCAATGACAATGCAGATCAATATAAATTCTTGCAAGAGATGCGAGGGTATGTTGGAGACTTGCTTGAGTGTTTCGGTGAAAAGGTAAGAGAGAATGTACCTGCTCTCTGATTAGCTGTTGTTTTGTGTCCATTTTCAGTGTTGACAACTTTAAGATATTTAGAAAAAATATAAATTAAATACAGGTATATATTTTAATACATGTGTTATGAATGCCGACTAAGATGGGTCCAATATATGCATACATGATTTGTGTGCGACGACATGATGTAACCACAGTTAATATTTACATACAGTATGCGTTAGAATCGTTGCAAAAAATTGTGGTCTGCCTCTCAACACAAAGGATTCCTGGCAAATAATCCCTTTAAAAAAAGTTAAAACTGTAATTTACATTGTTGCATGTATAAAATTGAAAGTGCATCAGTTTGAAAAATACCATGTGTTTACTTGTGCAATCACTTTATTACACTGCATTTTGGCAGTTTTGGGGCTTTTTTGAAGTTGTTAGGAGCCCATTCGCAGTCCCATATTTTCCCTATCATAAGTGGAGCACCAATTCCATGCCCTCCAAGATACTTATTTTATTTTCTATATATTTCACAAAAAGTTTTTTAAGCGTACATTTAATAAATAACCTTTTTAAGATACAAACTAAATAGCCGGGATGCACAATATATTTTTTAAGCTGGTACGGATAACTTCCTGCTTCTCCATATAGATAACTTATTTGCATGATATATTGTACTATTATTTTTTACATTTAGATTTAAGTGTAGTTTGTGCACACTTAGAGGTAAGAAAAACTTAAAGGTGTACTTGACAAACTCTGCCCTGTAGATTTGTCCTGACCAAAGCCGGTATCTTCAACGATAGTAAAGAGCTGGTCGTCCAGCGCCATCATTTCCATGACAAACTACAGATCGTTTTAGCCCTTATGTCGTCTCTTGCAAACTTTTTTGCACTTTTCATATGTCGCAGCAATAGGAACAAACCCCGGCCAATTTTTTGCGGCAAACTTTGGGGAAGCTTTTTTAGCAACATGTGCCTTCATAAGCTTTCAAAATTCAGTTGTAGCAATGTCAGCATTTCAGGTGGTTTATCAGGTTTGCAGTTCAGAAGCGCAATTTTTTTCACTCCTTGCAAAACATCTGGCATAAATGGCACGCAAAAAGTCTTCATCTGAAACGATGAAGTCCCACACAATCGACGCCATGTTTGTTTGCTGAGCTCAGAGGAAATTTACAACAAGCCGTCAAAGTAGACGAGCAGGAGAAAAGAAGCATTGGATTTTCTTATTTTAACCCACCTTCAGTACGTGACGGGGAAGTATCGCCTCATTGGAGTTATTTTTTTATGTTAGCGAATTTATTGGTATGATGTCATAATTCCTAGTGTCGACCCGATATTTATTGTGCACTCCTAATACAAACTAAATTGCATTCAATTATTTATCTTATTTACATGATGAAATGTCATTTCTGTCGCTGCAAGATGGGGCTTTTACAATTATCCACACTTGTTGCGCACAGTGGAAGGAGTGATCGTATTAATATTTATTGTATTAGGATGACTTACAAAAAATGGCAACGAACACACATGTTAGTTTTTCTATTAATTGGCTACATTGCAGCTTAGGTGTGTGTGTTTCAGCTAAATCAGTATTTTTATTTTTTTATAAAAACGGTGATGACAATTATTCTTGCTTTTGCTCTCTCATGCTTGACTGAACTAATAACGATTTTGGTCGCTCAGCAGCAATTCCATGGAGCAACCTGCATCCTGCAAAGTCATGAATTTTGTGACTCTTCCTGCATAAAATGATTAATTTAATTAAATCTCTCAAATGTGAAACTTGAGCTAAATATTGTTTGTGTTGGGTAAAAAGAACAACTATAAATTTTCTGTCATTCTAGCTTCAAACATTAGAAGTTAATATATTTTTACCCCACACTGGTAATATTCCAGCGCCACTCTTAATGTACTTCACAATCTTCTTCTTTCACACCAGCAAGGCACTTCCTGTGACTTGGGAACCCTTCGTTTGTTTGGGTCAGAGGTCACAGAAGGCATCATATCTTTCAGGTGCCTGCTGTCCTGGAGCTGGAGGCTGCCATGCACCAGTTACTAAGGCAACGGGCCTCGCGACTGGTCCAGAGAAGACAGGATGATATAAAAGATGAATCAGCGGAGTTTGCAAGCCTTTCAAGTCAGTCCATCTTGAAGGTTTTTATGATTCATTCGAACGGCCTCGTTAGTTCTGTGTGCGTGCGTGTGTACGGTTTTAGATTGAAGTAATGTTTGAGTGTGTGTGTGCGTGTGTACAGCTTTGGATTGAAGTAATGTTTGTGTATGAGTGAGCATGTACACGTGACAATGTAGTTTTGTATGTCGGAGTCTCGCAGTGAGCGGGATGTCAAAGTCACTTAAAAGGTGACAATAGCTATCAGTGTAACAATATCATGTTGCAGACGGTAAGTGACTAGGAATTTGGTACAGAACACAATGCTTGGACATAATCAATGATTGTGTGGAATTAACTGAGCCATTTTCCTCAGTATATCAGGGGGTTGATCAAATGTTGTAAAACAAACATTTAGTACCTTCTTGTTGGACCAAACAGCAGAAAAAGAGGCTGTTATATAGTAATATGACTCAGACTATATCAAATGTTAGTTTTTAGTAATGTTAGTGTAAGGGTGATCTTCTAATAACACTACTGGCCCCTCACATCCCTCGTGTCTCTTGTAGATAAAGCCATCATGGCTCCCAATCTGGATACGTTTGGTCGCGACCGCACATTGTACCAAGAGAACAATCGTCAGAGGAGGATAGCAGAAAGAGAGGCGCGACGGTACGCTGAGGAAAAGAAAAAAAAAGTTAACCTGAATATGCCTTTAAAATTGGCACTAAATTCTCAACTTTATTTTTAATCTTCCGCCTTAGAGCTCGCCGGCGTCAAGCTCGAGAGCAGAATGGAAAGTGGGCGGAGCACAAAGAAGGTCTGTCGTCTGATGATGAGGAGACGTCTACAGACATCACCAGCTTCGACATGGAGCACGGTATTAAAAAGTGTTGCAAATAGGAGATGAAACAAGCAATGATCAAACCTCAACTGACATATGCATATTCCTCTCTTCCAGATCGTATTGCAAAAGAATGTAAGAAAGTGTTTGAGGATGTGGTGGAAGACTTCCATTCCCTGGATTACATCAAATCCCAGTTTGAAGTTTGGAGGCGGGACTATGCCGACTGCTACAGAGATGCTTACATAGGCCTATGCCTGCCCAAACTCTTCAGCCCTTTGGTTCGACTGCAGCTTATCACATGGAACCCTCTTGAGGTAAAAGTTCGCTTTACAAAAGCTCTACTTTGAAATCAAACTCTGAAACCAGACTCTTGATGCACCACTGCAGGCGCAGTGTACAAACTTTGAGTACATGCTCTGGTTTGAGTCGCTGCTGTTCTATGGATTTGAGGAGAACAACACATTGCAGAAAGGAGATAGCGACATCGGCCTGCTGCCTGCTATTGTGGAAAAGGTCATACTCACCAAACTGACAGGTACGAAAACACATTAGTCACTAAGACAGTACACTTGGGGAATATCTTACCTCTAAACACCAAATAAAACTTAGTGGAATTATCTTCAAGTGTGTTTGGCGCTTTTTGGTTTTGTCACCAAAGAGCGGTGACAACATTAGAACCATTAATGAGACTTAAAGTTATGTAGCTGTGATGTACTGGCTGCTCAGTACACAATGGCCAAATCAACCATAAGTCGTCAATAGGATTCGATATGGTTCCTCATTTCCATTCTGAATCCCAAAGATCCTCGATTGTGATTATTTTAAGAGGCATGGTCAAAACTGTATCTCACGGGGACTATTTTCAACAATAAATATCAGTCCTCTGAACTTGAATTTAAATGTATTTAAAAAAAATTTTTTAATTTATTTCTACAGGAGTACACTTTCACAAAAGTTTCACTCATAAAAGTTTCAACATCATAAAGAACATTTACACATGTGTTGTTTGTGTTCGAGATAGGAATGTTCCGATCAGGGTTTTATGCTGCCGATACCTATCATCTATGAGTGAAATCGACCGATACTAATCGCCTGTATTAATTGAAAAAAATGTATATAAATATTTATGGTGAGTGCTATTGACAATGTAATATTGTCAAGATAATATTTAAACTACTACGTTATTACATACAGTTGTTTGATCAAAACAAAGTAAATAGCACAATAACTAAACAAAAGTTAAAACTACAATCTACTGATCTTTGAAATCCTTTGGTTTTTGCCTTCGGAGGCCTTCTGTGTACTGGGAAGTTATACCTGAATTTGTAAACATTAACAAAAATAACAAACTGATTATGTAAACATTTAAATATCGCTTTAATCACTCTAGTATTTATCATATACTGATACTACCTTTGGTATCAACAATACCGATTTATGGATTGATCCGTCTTCCTCTTACGTATGGCAGTCTTAGCTAAATGGCAACAGAACAGCTCTCTCTCTTTCTTTTCCTCCCCAGATAATATCTACTTACTTTCTGCTGTAACACGCTTCCATGTAAGCTTTTTAAACGTTAAGCCCTTATTTCTTGTTGTTTCCAGCTAGTTTAACTATATGCATGCTTGCTCCGGTTTGCTCTTGGTGTATAACATGTTTAGCCTCATCCTCCAGTCTTCTAGTGATAATAATACTTTAGAATTGCAGTTTATTTTCGTAATGAAAGATTATTGACTTAAGGGAGCGGCTCCACACGGTGAATGGAGATACAGTTAGCATCTTGCCGCCTCTGTGGTAGCTCATTCTTCTGGTCAGCGGACTGATCATTGAAAACAGGAATCAACGTTTAAAAATTTGGATTATTCTGGGAGAAATGGAATATAAGACCCAGTTCCCACTGATACAGTATGGCCAACCCGAGTAATCAGTAACCGAACACTGGAGAGTCCAATGTGAAAACTTAAAGACACTGGCCTCTCATGCATGGTCACTAATGCATACGTATGGAGTTATATAATTCTATTTACACATACAGCAACCAGCTGTTCTGCTTTTTTATATGTCATGTATCAGAGGTTGAGTAAACTTCTTTTTACACTTGTATGGCAGTTCATATCGTTATTGTCAGTTATAAATTTGTTACCCTTTGTTTAATGGCACTGCATGTGTGTTTGTGCTAACAGCGATCTCAGAACAAGTGTGGGACCCGCTATCGAGCAGCCAGAGTGCCAGACTGGTGGCCTTCATTCGCAGACTGATAAAAAGCTACCCAACTGTGCTCCATGGGGACAACCAATATACACAGGTACTGCCTACTCTCATCTCTTACATGTGGATCATGTTCTTGTCTTAACGGTGGTCCTTATTTCTTTGTCTATCAGGAGCTGTTGAAAACTATCGTCTTGCGGGTGCGGCGCACACTCGATGAAGATGTTTTCCAGCCCCTCTACCCCAAAAAGTACTAACATTAAAAAGTAATCTACATTAGCTCTATTGTCTGACAGTTTGCTTTCTTTAGTTTGCTGGAAAACAAGAACAGCGGTCCTTACTTATTCTACCAGAGGCAATTCTGGACTTGTGTTAAGGTTTGTAGACCACCCTCAGAGAGTGCTACGATGCCAAGCAAGTCTAACGGTCTTTTCTCTGTGTGTAGCTGTTAGGAAACATTTTGCAATGGGAAGGGATTCTCTCGACTTCCTGCTTAAAGGACTTGGCTTTAGACAGCACTCTGAATAGATACATCCTCTCTGCACTGCAGACCACCGATACCAACGAGGACAATATTTACAAGTCCCAGAAGGCAAGAGTCCTTTTACAATAAAGTAGCTTGCTTCTTCGTTCATAAATGTGTTTTACATGTTTTTGCCTTTTTCAGGTTGTGGAATATCTGCCAGCACATTGGTTCTCTGGGCTGAAGCACCAGCAGACGCTGCCTCAGCTGGAGCCTCTATGTCGCTACCTCGTGCATTTGGCCAACTCTCTGTACCGCAGCAGCCAGGGGGCGGCCGATACCCAACGGCGGGCGACAAAGTAAGACGATAAGCTTCCTTATTTGTAATGCTTTACAGTTCGACAAATTTCCTCGCAAATGCGCCTAAAAATATACCCTGGAACTTGGGGGGGGGGGGGATTTCAACCCATTCATCGCATGTTTTCCTTAAATCTATCCAAATTTGATCAAACTAGAGTGAAATTTTTTCTCTTCTGTATAGCATGTTAAATAACTGCCTTCAGAGCTGACAAACTGCCTCTGCTATCCTGCTAACAAAAACGGCTGAAGCTGAAATACCTGTGAGCCTTAGACTGAGCCTGGACTCGCTGACATCACACATCACTAGGAAACCAGCAAAGCCTTTTAAAGGCACACACCGCTCTCATATATATATACACTTAATATGAAACATTGTCAACTGAATTTTGCCAGAAATTTTCCTATTTGGGTTTAATGCTGCTGATTCCTATCAGTGAGATCGGCCGATACCAATCACATGTATTAACTGTACATTTTTCCGTGGATGTATTGTGAGTGCTATTGACAGTGTAACAATAGCAACACAATATTTTATAGTATGTTTTTTTGTATTACGTACAATTGTCCTCCAGTGATAATTGTACCAGATAATGATACTAAGAAATGCAGTTTATTTTCCGTAATGGAGGTGATCATTATTAGTTTAGCTTGAGGCTAAACTAATTTCTGGCCAAAATAGTAGTTGATCGTTTTAATCAATATCAAAATCACAATTATTCATGATGTTAGGAAACAGTGTTGGGGTTGAGGGGTACGCGACGCCAGCATATAATTTGTAACGGCTAATAAAAAGGCTATAAACATTATCCATGTCTTTGTTTATTAATAGTATCAACGTGTCAGCTTTTCCGCAGTACATGATTTTTCTATTTTTGATAGATTTTTTAATGTGCATTTTCTGTATATTTACATGTACTATGTACATACAGTATAGGTCATATAGGAATTAACTATACACCGCAAAACATTCACATAACGCTATGTCACACATTAAGTGGTTTGTAAAGTAATGACTTTGACATGGGAAAAACCCCACAAATGTATAACAAACATGGTCTTTACTTTTTGATATCAATATAAAACACAAAGCAGTTTGGCCAATGAAGATTAAGTCTTATAAACACGCTTTGTTCTTCTCCAACATGCAACAGTGCAACACTTAGGCCAACAAACATAAATCTGAGTACCGTATTTTTCGGAGTATAAGTCGCACCGGCCGAAAATGCATAATAAAGAAGGAAAAAAACATATATAAGTCGCACTGGAGTATAAGTCGCATTTTTTGGGGACATTTATTTGATAAAACCCAACACCAAGAATAGATATTTGAAAGGCAATTTAAAATAAAGAATAGTGAACAACAGGCTGACGTGTACGTTATATGACGCATAACCAACTGAGAACGTGCCTGGTATGTTAACGTAACATATTATGGTAAGAGTCATTCAAATAACTATAACATATAGAACATGCTATACGTTTACCAAACAATCTGTCACTCCTAATCGCTAAATCCCATGAAATCTTATACGTCTAGTCTCTTACGTGAATGAGCTAAATAATAATATTTGATATTTTACGGTAATGTGTTAATAATTTCACACATAACTCGCTCCTGAGTATAAGTCGCACCCCCGGCCAAACTATGAAACAAATGACAAAACATTTTAGCTAGTGTTGACTAGGGTTGGGTATCGTTTGAATTCGAACGATTCCAATTCCGATTCTTTGTTTCGATTCCGATTCCTGGCGATTCTCGATTCCGATTCTTTTAAGAGGCAGGGTCAAAAAAAAGTTAGGGATATTTTAAATGAGCTAGCTAACCTACAGTCTTTCTGAATGAAATAGTCTGACATTCTCCATCAATTTTAATTCTATTAACTTTTTATGAACTTTACTATAAATTCCTCATAGGGCTGTTTTCAACTAGAATATAAATATCAAATCTATGAGCTTGAATATAAATATTATAAATTATGAATACATTTTCCCAGGGGTACACTTTCCTCAAGAGAGCTTTATTTTTGAAAACCTCATGAAAACACATTTACACACACAAGTGTATGATGCTGCAGGTACTTAAAAATGTTACCGTGCTCCCACTGATGGGCTAACCTGGTGCAGAAAAGCAAATAAACAAGTTGCAAAACCCAGTCCAGATTAGCAGCAGGTACAGTATAAAATCAGAGACGGTTCTTGTTTAGGAAAATGACCATATCCGCCTTCTCAGGCAGGATGCGTGAGCGTTCTGGACAGATAGTGTCTCCTGCTGTGGAAAATACACGTTCGCTGGGTGTGGAAGAAGCTTGAACGCATAAATAGGAGAAAGCGCGATCTGACAGCAAAGGATAAGTCTTTTGTTGGTTCCACCGGACCATCACCATGCAGCAGGGTCGTCAGACATAAGTATCGGTGGAACGTCCTGGTACATCTGCAGCTCTCTCTCCACTCGTTTCTTGATGGACATGGAGCTCTGTTATTTCACGGTTATTTCATTTTTTTTTTGTAAAGTAAAGCCACACTTTCGACCGCCGACGCCCGCTATCCATGCTTGAGCTTGACTGACTCGCTAACACTTCCGGCGGTGGGCGCTTCTTCGTTGGTGCTCAGCGGCTTCTTCTTCTGGTTCGACAGACATATTTTTATTTGTTTTTTTATTTTGTTTTTTTCCCCGGTCGGTGGACTGGGTATCGAAAATAGGAATCGAAATTTAAACTTTTGAACGATTCCGGGAGAATCGGAAAGTTAGTCCCGGTTCCAATCGATACTCAATACCCAACCCTAGTGTTGACGTTATTGGGAACACTGATAAAGTTAGCAGGAAAAGGACGAGTGACCATCCCAGCAAACAAACAAATGACGTTATAAACAAGTTGTGGCAACGTTCCCTACACATGGTTCCTTTACTCCTTACTCAGTCAGAGCAGGTGAGTGAAGGGCTGAGCAGTGACACCACGCTGTGTTGGGCTTTCATAATGAAAGCAAAATCAAATACTTTTTTCCTCCGCTGTATACTTTTTGGGTGGGACAAATGTGTCCGTCTCCAATATTGTTCACACCTGTCGCCATATAATACCAGCAGTGCGCTCTCACACACAAGCAAAGACTCCACGGGGGTGAAGCGAGTGAAACGAGAATCGTCAGCAGCAATCTCGGAAAAAGTTTTTGAATGTTAATGTTTCAGTTCAGCATGGCGATGGAGTTTGTTGCTCATACACAAACGTCACAAGTGTGGGTGGGTGTTTTTACAGGGCTGTTCTCTCCCGCTGTGGTTGTTTTGATATAAAGCTGAGCCTGCTTTTTAAATGTTAATATTGCCAACCTCACCCTGAATTAATTGTGATCACGATTAAAATAAGAGTAATTGTTCAGCCCTATTCCACACTGGCGTTTGTAAATAGCCTTTTTAATTTTTTTTTTACAATAATCTTCCGATACTGATCGGTGACCAATGGATCGCCTCATCCTGAATATTATTTGGTCTTGTCATGCAGTTACGTAAACATTTTTTCTAACACCCTCATTTGTGCCAATAGGGAGCAAGTGAAAGAGATTGTAAAGATGCTGGCCCATATGAAGGCGGTGGACCACATCATAACACTGGCGGCAGAGCAAGGCATCAAGGACATCAAGCCTCTTTTGGAAGCAAAGTCATAGACCACCATCAGTATCAGTCATTCATTGTGGTGAACAACTCCTCATTCAACTACTGTATAGACATTTTCATCTCTGCAGTCAGTTTGCCCGTGAAAGTGAAGTGTAAATACTGTGAATAATGTACAGAACAGTTTGTTTTCTTTAATGCGCTTGTCTAACACTTTTCCTGTAAAGTCCACTTCCCTTCCTAATGCAGTTGGACTCAAGTGACAAAGTAGATGAGTTGATGTAAAAAGTGTCCAACTGTTTTTGCTTCAGCAACTCTTTACCATCTGTTCTTAGTGACTCCAGTTAGAAACAGCACACAGGACAAAGATTCATGTCTCACCATCAGCACTGATTGAACCTTTTGTTTGGGAATAAAATATACATTTGAAAGTGTTTTGTGCCTTGGAAACTAGTGTGCTGGTTCTTAATGAATATGTATTGTGTGTGTGCTATACAGTATTTATGATGTAAATGGACATTACAAACTTAATGCTCAGTTTTGATTGACACAACTGTCAAAGGTCCTCTAGAATGACAGGAACACTTTTTAACTATTAGCATGCCTTTTATGAACCAATTGCAATCACAGTAAAATACCCTCTTATGTGGCAGGAGTGCTGTGCCAGTTTTAAGGCACATCTGCAAAAAACTTAGCGTATTGATCATATAGATTACCTTTGACCTGTTTATATACTATACATGTCAAAGATCCTGGGTATGACAGGAGCACTGCTGCAAAAATGCAAGTCAAAGATCATCTGACAGGTACATGGCTTTTTTCAAGGATGCAAATATGAGGTGCTGTATGATTGGATGCATGTTGTTTTTAAGGCCTCATTGGGGGAAATCCTCTATAAAACAGAAACTGCTGTTTTAAGGAAGTAGTTCAAAATTGCAATTAAGAGATCTAAGTCGGAAATAACTGCTATTTTTAAGGATATGTTGAACAAAACGGGAGTCAAATATCCTTTGATAGGAACAACTGCAAAAAACCCGATTTAGAGATCCTCTGACAGGGATGCTGTGTTTTTAAACCTTACTGAAAAAGCATACAGATCTGCTGTTCTTAAAAAACAGCCAAATATAATCTATACCAGTGTTTTTCAACCTTTTTTGAGGCAAGGCACATTTTTGTCATGAAAAAAATCTGGAAGCACACCACCAGCAGAAAACTTGAAAAAATGTAACTCCACCAAGTCGTCGTGTCTTATTTTGAGTGTTTTGGTGTCTTCCTGTGTGTAGTGCTTTAGTTCTTGTCTTGCTTATTTTGGTGGCCCTTCCTGTTTTGCCAGTGTTTTCCTGTAGTGGCTTCATGTCTTCCTTTGAGCGCTATTCCGCGCACCTGCTTTGTGTTAGCAAGCAAGGCTATTTACGTTGTTGCTATCTTTCTTTGTGTGGACATTGTTGATTGTACTTTGTAGACGCCGTAAGTTTTTGCTGTCCAGCATTTTGTCTCTGTTTACTTTGTAGCCAGTTCAGTTTGACTTTTGTTTTGCATAGCCTTTTCCTTTCGTTCATTTTGGGTTTAAGCATTACATACCCTTTTTACCTGCACTCTGCCTCCCACTGTGGTCTGCATATCAGGATCACAACAAACCATCCTCGTCTCACCCGACACATTCCGATTTTTACAAAGCAATGCTGCCACCTACTGAAATGGAGTATTACGTGGTTACCCTGCCGAGTTTTACGCAGCACAGACACTAAGCAACGGCACATTATTGGCAGATTCTAATTATTGATTTGCCAAAAATATTTTTGGGATAAATTAGGTGAAGTTGCATAATTTCCCACGGCACACCAGACAATATCTCACGGCACACTAGTGTGCCGCGGCACAGTGGTTGAAAAACACTGATCTATACGACAGGAATGCTGCTTGTAAAGACCAATAAGAGTAAACGCTGTATGGAAGGACCTGCTGCAAAAATGCAAATCAAAGATCCTCTGACAGAGTCAGTGCTCTTTTTGAGGGTGTATTGGTGCGACTCAAAGATCCTCTATATCAGTGTTTTTCAACCACTGTGATATCTCATGGCACACTAGTGTGCCATGAGATATCACCTGGTGTGGTGTGGGAAATTATGCAACTTCACCTAATTGGTACAAAAAATATTTTTTGCAAATCAATAATTATAATAATGTGTTATGTCTCGTGCCTGTGCTGTGTAGAGCTTGGCAGGGTAACCATTTAATACTCCATATCAGTAGGTGGCAGCAGGTAGTTCATTGCTTTGTAGAAGTCAGAACACGTCGAGGATGGTTTGTCGTGATCCCAATATGCAGAGCACAGCGGGAGACAGCGTGCAAGTAAAAAGGTGTGTAACGCTTCAACCAAAAATTAACAAAAGGCAAGTCCCGCTAGGAAAAGGCACTGAAGCATAGGGATGGCTGTGCAAAACAAAAGTTAAACTGAACTGGCAACAAAGTAAACAAAAACAGAATGCCTGGACGACAGCAAAAACTTACAGCGTGTGGAGCAGAGACGGCGTCCACAAAGTACATCCGTACATGACATGACAATCAACAATGTCCCCACAAAGAAAGATAGCGTACGCACAACTTATATAGTCTTGATTGCGAAAACAAAGCAGGTGCGGGCAATAGCACTCAAAGGCAGGTGTGAAGCTGCTACAGGAGAACACCAACAAAACAGGAAAAGTCACCAAAATAACAGCACAAGACAGGAACTAAAGCACTACACACAGGAAACGACAAAAAACTCAAAATAAGGCACGACAACCTGGTGGAGTTTCATTTTTTAACTTGTTCTGCTGGTGATGTGCCTCTGTATTTTTTTTATGAAAAAAATGTGCCTTGACTCAAAAAAGGCTGAAAAACACTGCTCTATATGACAGGAAGACTGCTTGTTCCCCCCCAAGGGTCTACTTTAAAAATGCTAGTAAAAGATCTATGTATCTATGGTATTTTTTTTAATTTTTTAATTTTTTTTTTTTTTTCATAAAGAAATACAATCATGTGGGCTTACGGACTGTATACCTGCAGACTATATTGATCTATAATGTATACCGTATATTGTGTTTTTTATGTTGATTTAATAAAAAATTAAAAATATTATTTTATTTTTTTAAAATTTCTTGTGCGGCCCGGTGCCAATCGGTCCACGGACCGGTACCACTGCTCTATATCAGTGGTCCCCAACCTTTTTGTAGCTGCGGACCGGTCAACGCTTGAAAATTTGTCCCACGATCCGGGGGGGGGGGGGGAATAAAGAAATACAATCATGTGTGCTTACGGACTGTATCCCTGCAGACTGTATAGATCTATATTGATATATAATGTATATATCGTGTTTTTTATGTTGATTTAATAAAAAATAAAAACTTTTTTTATTTTTTTTTTTTATTTCTTGTACCAATCGGTCCACGGACAGGTACCGGTCCCGGTGGTTCGGTACCACTGCTTTATATGACAGGAACACTGCTATTTGTCAGCTCCTACTGCAAAAAAAATCATTGATTGATTGATTGAAACTTTTATTAGTAGATTGCACAGTACAGTACATATTCCGTACTATTGACCACTAAATGGTAACACCCGAATAAGTTTTTCAACTTGAGTCGGGGTCCACGTTAATCGATTCATGGTATTCAGACATCCTTTCAGGCTGCTTTTTTATTATATATTTTTTTGTATTATGATATACATGAACTATGAGCACAATAATATAGTAACATTAAACCTAAATACATATTTGTGCCCTCGTAAAGACAATACAAGTAAAATGGTAGTCACGTGGCAACATAGCAAGCTTGAGGGCTACTACACAACTACTACACAACTACTACACGACTACACGACTACAAGGTTGGGAAGCAAGCAGGCGGGGTCACTTTAAAGATATACTGTACTTGTGTGTCTATGCGTGAGCACGTTTAAAAACAAGTGAGCTGAAACCGAATGACTCGTTTCCTACCCGCCAAACGAGGTCGTAGTTTGGACTTTTTCATCCGTCGCTCGTGTGTTGTTTTCCAGGGGAAGCTAGCGGGAATTAGCCGCGGATGCTGCGGTGCTGCTCGGCAAAGGTAAGCAACGTGTTGCCTCACTACCATGTGCATGCCGACTACACAGTAGGCTATTAGAGGAAATCATGCCTTTTTTGAACATTGTAACCTACTAAGTGGGCTTACACTAAAGGTGCAGGACTTTTAGGCGCACTTTTAAGTGTTTCTTAAAGAGGATAGGAGCACAGTGTTCTTGCTTACATGTCAGCTCTTTAGAACTTTATGAAGGGTACACATTATTTGTTTGCAAACTTTTTAATGCTCCAATTACTTTTAAAAGTTGCATTTAAAGTCGAAATCCCAATTTAAAAAATGAATAGCTGCAATAATTGTTTGTAGATGTGATGAAAAGCATGCACCAGCAGGCACAAGGCATTGATACAACGTTGATAATAATAAATATATTTTTTTTGTGATAAATAAAAAATGGTGACATACAGTTTGTTTGCATGTATTTGTGTAACCCAAGGGTGTCCAAACTTTTTCCACTAAAGGCTGCATACGAAAAAGTTGGAAAAAGGTTAAAACTATTTTATATACCGTATATTAATTACAGAGGTTGATGTTGTTATTAGTTAATAATACATGGAGTGAAATTACTGCCCAAACTATCCCAAACACACACAAATGTATTTACTCACGCCCAACGATTTGCAAGTAAAAAGCACAATTTACTTTAATTAAAAAACAATACCAAAGTTGAAAAATAAATTTCTGCAGGTAAAACAAAATGATTCGCAAGTATAAAAACAAATTTCTGCAAGTAAAAAAACGATTCACATGTATAAAAACAATTTTCTGAAAATACAAAAAACAACTTTCTTCAGGTTAAAACCTTTGGCAGTAATATTCCACCCTGTGTGATGCACACACTTGCACTGAGAACACGCGGAATTCGCACTCTACAACGACAGGTGGTGCTGCTAAGTCAATTTAAGGCTCAGTGCTACTGTTATTTGTGCATGGTGCCATCCGCCAAAAAAAGGAAGAAGCAGCAGGGTGGGTGGGGGGGGGGGGGGGGTAAATTGGCAGACAGAATAGAGGAGGGGGGGCGAGCGGGAGCTCAACCTGTAAGTTAACCTATAAGTTTCTCCTCTTTTCATCGTTTCTTTTTTTACTTGTAGTGAATTGTTTATGTAACCTCAGTGTGGTTGACTTTAATAAAGTACTGTAATTATTACAGCAAAAGTGGCACTGGTCTGATTATAAGTTATAGTTTTACTCAAGCAGGGTATTGTGGACTCGGACAAAATTTCAGCCTTTTATAGTATGAAAGAAATGTTATGTATTTAGTTATTTTTTAATTTATATTTACAGTGTCTTGTAAGTTACTCTTAAATTTTAATATGACAAATGAAAATATTAAATAAAAAAAGGCAAATAATCCTCGTGAGTCAATGTCTATATACCTGGATAATATGATTTGTGTTTTATCTGTTTGAGGAGATGGTTGTAATCTTTCCAGATGAATTCATAAAGCAGTCGCTGACGTCACAACCCTCCACTGTGTCGTGCTCTTCAATTGTGTTGATCCCAATTCTGGCTCGCCATCTTCAATTTGCAGTGACGCGAATAAAAAAACAACTGGAGTTTCACTCGGCAAAGTGCACAACCAACAGACGTGGCGTTTAATAATGCTGTCTTTCATTGAAGTAGGAACCCTCTTAGACCAATAACTTGAACCAAAGTGAAGTTTTAAAAACGTTTTGCACATTAATTGGCCTAAAGAGAACGCCTGCGTTGTGTTCTGTGCTCTGCTCACAACTGCGCAATAGAAGTGAAAGGACACAGCGGAACCCTCTGTGTATGGTCACCAACGTTTTCGAGCCCAAGAACCCTGGTCTCAGCCATGAACCAAAAGCAAGATCTTACACTGCGCAGCCTATGATATATATATGTATATATATATGTGTGTGTGTATGTGTATATATATCTACATACAGTATACAGTATATATATAACATATATATATATTAGGGCTGCAACTAACGATTAATTTGATAATCGATTAATCTGTCGATTATTACTTCGATTAATCGATTAATAATCGGATAAAAGAGACAAACTACATTTCTATCCTTTCCAGTATTTTATTGAAAAAAAACAGCATACAGGCGCCATGTTCTTTCAACTTGCCAAATAAAACAAGGAAAATGTTACAAAAATGCACACTTTTGACACCCCTGCTATAGATAATAAAAAATTAAATCTGATAAATCTATGGATAAAAAGCAGAGCTTGATGACGCATGCGCGTTTATCACAACTCTCTCGCTCTCTGTCTCTGCCCCTCCCTCACGAATGCTGCTGCACGCACAATTTGTTTTGTTTTTAACCTTCTTAACCCTGAACGTACATTGAAAATACACGCAACCCTAACTCAAAATGCCGGACATTTGAGGCATTTAAGAAACACCGCCCGGACAGCCTCGCAAAAGAGGACATGTCCGGGGAAAAGAGGACGTATGGTCAGGACCTAGCACCTCTTTTCACCGGACATGTCCTCTTTTGCGGAGCTGTCAAGGCGGAGTTTCTTAAATGCCTCAAATGTCCGTCATTTTGAGTATTGTTTACACAACGTGCAGTACGCTACTTAATATGTCCGTGTGGAAACTCAGTTCATGTCTTGTTGAAAACACGGCATTCCTCATCAACTTTTCTCTTTTTAGCGTCTCGGGTGTAAACCGTGCATCACCTGTCGCTGCATGTGCACCTTCACTCGCAGGTTACACACGGACACACGCCCATAAATAATAATTTTCAAAATAAAAGCAGCACAGTTGTATTGCGCGCAGGACATAGATGTTTTTTCAACTTTATTTTGTAATTGCAGCTGTTCACATTCACTCACAACCACGCACACGCATACGTCCACACGGAAGTAATACAAATAACGATTTTCAAAACAAAAGCAGCACCGTTGTATTGCACACTCGACATAGATACTTTTTTAAATTTATTTTGTAATTTATAATTGGCCTCACGCGGGCCGGACAGGGACGCACAAAGGGCCGGATGCGGCCCGCAGGCCGCAGAATGCCCAGGTCTGCTATATATATATATATATATATATATATATATATATATATATATATATATATATATATATATATATATATATATATATATATATATATATATATATATATATATATATATATATATATATATATATATATATATATATATATATATATATATATATATATATATATATATATATATATATATATATATATATATATATATATATATATATATATATATATATATATATACTGTATATAATTGCTATTCTTAAAAATAAACCCATATATATATATATATATTAGGGCTGCAACAACTAATCTATTAAAATCTATTATAAAAATAGTTGGCGATTAATTTAGTCATCGATTCGTTGGATCTATGCTATGCGCATGCGCAGAGGCAATTTTTTTATTTTTTTATTTTTTTTAATTTTTTTTTTTAATAAACCTTTATTTATAAACTGCAACATGTACAAACAGCTGAGAAACAATAATCAAAATAAGTATGGTGCCAGTATGCTGTTTTTTTCCAATAAAATACTGGAAAGGATAGAAATGTAGTTTGTCTCTTTTATCCGATTATTAATCGAAGTAATAATCAACAGATTAATCGATTATCAAATTAATCGTTAGTTGTAGCCCTAATATGTGTATATATATATATATATATATATATATATATATATATATATATATATATATATATATATATATATATATATATATATATATATATATATACATACATACACATGCACACATATTGGGTGACTGTATTTGTCTTTTTGCTGCACACAAGAGTGTGAACATTTTGCTAAACTTGCGACCCTACTGTGTTGCCTTTGCCTTGCTGACAAAAAAATAAACCCCAATAAATTGGTCAATTGTAAATGTCATATACAGTTCAGTAGGGGTGCTCGAAAAAAGAATTTACATTCAAATTGCGATTTTTATTTATTGTAAGTCTAAATCAATTAATAATTTTCGAGAATCGTTTATTCCTTTGGAAAACATTTTTTTAAGAATAAATTGTTTGATTAAAAACAGAAAAAAAAACTGTTATTGACATTATTATTATTATAATTGATATTGTTGCTTTTGTTAATTTTGGGTTCCTTTTTTTAGTATTGTAGTTTTATGTTTTCTCAATTGGTTTGTTTGTTTTAGGCCAAGCAGCAGCAGCCAAGAGAAGCTTTTGTAACCTGTACCCTGTTTTGAATTTTTTATTTTTATTTAAATAAATTCAATAATAATCAAATAGTCACCACAAGAATCGGATCCACAAAACCCATACTGTAACTTTAGCCGAATCATTACAAAATTTGGTATGCACCTGAAAAGCACACGTCTGTGAAATTCGAGCAAGATTGCAGTGGGTGCACACGGGACTTCACTAATTGTCCATAACTCATTTGACAATTTGTCTTAACAATTACAAAATGTTTCGGGTATCTGTATTCCATGTATGCTAGCATGTCTTCCAAACCTTTTTGAAAAAAAAAACATAGTGGGTGCCACAAATCTAATGTACTACATTTTTGACATGATCGTATTAGGAATGTGTCGATCAATCAGCCGCTGTTTAGTATTGGCCGATTTTCGCGAAAAATATTTAGTAATCTTTTAATGCCGGTCACAAACAATGATCCCCTCTGGCTGACACTATTTATTTATAGTCCCCCAGCTGACAAGCAGCTAATTATGTGTTTCCATACACAGTGTGGAGGCCTACTGAAATTATTATTTTTTATTTAAACGGGGATAGCAGATCCATTCTATGTGTCATACATGATCATTTCGCGATATTGCCATATTTTTGCTGAAAGGATTTAGTAGAGAATATCGACGATAAAGTTCGCAACTTTTGATCGCTGATAAAAAAAAGCCTTGCCTGTACCGGAAGTAGCGTGACGTCACAGGCTGAAGGGCTCCTCACATTTCCCCGTTGTTTACAATGCAGCGAGAGTGATTCGGACCGAGAAAGCAACGATTACCCCATTAATTTGAGCGAGGATGAAAGATTTGTGGATGAGGAACGTGAGAGTGAAGGACTAGAGTGCAGTGCAGGACGTATCTTTTTTCGCTCTGACCGTAACTTAGGTACAAGGGTTCATTGGATTCCACACTTTCTCCTTTTTCTATTGTGGATCACGGATTTGTATTTTAAACCACCTCGGATACTATATCCTCTTGAAAATGAGAGTCGAGAACGCGAAATGGACATTCACAGTGACTTTTATCTCCATGACAATACATCGGCAAAGCACTTTAGCTACGGAGCTAACGTGATAACATCGGGCTTAAATGCAGATAGAAACAAAAGAAATAAACCTCTGACTGGAAGGATAGACAGAAAATCAACAATACCATTAAACCATGGACCTGTAAATACACGGTTAATGCTTTCCAGCTTGGCGAAGCTTAACAATGCTGTTGCTAACGACGCCATTGAAGCTAACTTAGCAACGGGACCTCACAGAGCTATGATAAAAACATTAGCGCTCCACCTACGCCAGCCAGCCCTCATCTGCTCATCAACACCCGTGCTCACCTGCGTTCCAGCGATCGACGGAAGGACGAAGGTCTTCACCCGATCATCCGTGCGGTCTGCGGCTAGCGTCGGATAACGCATCTGATATCCAAGTCAAAGTCCTCCTGGTTGTGTTGCTACAGCCAGCCGCTAATACACCGATACCACCTACAACTTTATTCTTTGCAGTCTCCATTGTTCATTAAACAAATTGCAAAAGATTCACCAACACAGATGTCCAGAATACTGTGGAATTTTGAGATGAAAACAGAGCTTTTTTGTATTGGATTCAATGGTGTCCGAATACTTCCGTTTAACTATTGATGTAATGCGCATACGTCATCATACATAGACGTTTTCAACCGGAAGTTTAGCGGGAAATTTAAAATTGCACTTTATAAGTTAACCCGGCCGTATTGGCATGTGTTGCAATGTTAATATTTCATCATTGATATATAAACTATCAGACTGCGTGGTCGGTAGTAGTGGGTTTCAGTAGGCCTTTAAGCTAATAATTATCACCTTTGTAACGGCATATAAACTGCATTTCTTAGTTTTATTATCAAGTATTATTATCACTGGAAGATGAAGCTAAACATGCTGCACACAGAGCAGGCCTGGAACAGGTATGCTAATAGCTAAGCTAACCGCTAACTTAGCTTTAAACAACACCAAGAAATAAGTGCTTCGTATACGTTAAGTGATTTCTGTGATTTGCTTGATTTTCTTGGTGTGCAATGTGGGTGTTAAAATTGTGTTTTTGTTTTATTATCTATCCATGCATAGTGCAATGTGTATTACGTATTATTTATTTTTTTATTTTTTCTCATTACGTTTTACTTTTGTTACTGCATAACCGCTAACTTAGCTTTAAACAACACCAAGAAATAAGTGCTTCGTATACGTTAAGTGATTTCTGTGATTTGCTTGATTTTCTTGGTGTGCAATGTGGGTGTTAAAATTGTGTTTTTGTTTTATTATCTATCCATGCATAGTGCAATGTGTATTACGTATTATTTATTTTTTTATTTTTTCTCATTACGTTTTACTTTTGTTACTGCATATAAAAATCTGCACTGCAACAACATAATTTCCCCTTCGTGGGATATATAAGTCTACCCTATCCTATAAATAGATGGAAACATTTGCAGTTAATACATGTGATTGGTATTGGTATTGGCCGGTCTCACCCATGGATGATCGGTATCAGAATCAGCAGCACAAACCCTGATCGGAACATCCCGAGACTGTATGCTTTTCAATGAACAGTAACAGTATCATAGATAGCATCGGGATGATATCACAGCAAATTGAATAGTGGTGGAATTATGAGAACAGAGTCCTAATATTAGTGATTTAACTATGCAGGATTAAAAAGGGATGGGGAGAGTCTGGAGTGAAAGCAACAAGTGGTTACACAGCAGACATGCTATCGCAGCAAATCAAAAGTAAAGAAAAAAGCATCAAAGTTGTAACGTAGTTCTACGCGTCATTCGTAAAACACAGTTCAGTTTGGGTCAAAACTTCGACATAATTCATACAACTCTTGTATTATGTTTGGATTCGGTCAGCCCGTTAGAACATTCCAGCCAGATCTCGTTTATTTCCAGTGAGCCTAAGTTTAGCTGCTGTGAAAGTGGGTCACCAGTGGTCTGACTGCAGGAATAGGAGATATGTTGTATGTACATCTTATGCAAGTGTGCCTGTGTGTGCGTCAGTGTGTGTGTATAAGTGCGTGAAAGCATTCCAGGTTCACCGAGATCAGAGCTGACCAGCACATGTGCTGGAAAATTGTTTATATAGGAATATAACCCAAGGTTTTAAAAGCAGGGTTAAAAACGTGTGTTTGTACCTGCAGTACACAGATGTAAAATGGATAAGGTAGTAGAATGTCTGAAGTAAGTAAACCAAAGCTGGTACAGTGATAGGTACAGTACATACAGCGCCTTGCAAAAGTATTCATACCCCTTTAATTTTAACTGACTAAATGCTCTCCACCTGTGTGCAGGGCCGGTTTTTGCAATGAGTAACGGTCAGGGCGCAATCTATGGGAGGGCGTACACACAAAAAAATTTTTTTAAAACAAAATCGCCAGTTTTCTAGACTACCGCCGCTCATTTCCATGAATGGGCCTTTTTATATAACAAAGGCGGCACATTTGTTCCAAGGCGTAATATTCCTCCTTTTCCAAAAGAGGGAAGGAGGCTTGGGATCAACTTGCGACTAAAGTTGGGGAGGGTGGCCACAGCACAAACTGCTTCCAAATAAATAGTTTTTTAATTCCTAAAATAAAATAGACCCATATATACTGTAGCTACATGTAATTAATTGACGGAAAAAAAAGTCTGCAGTCATCTACGTGACTCCTGTTGATTGACGTGCGAATGGACGGTATTGGCAAAATGTAATGAAAAAGTCCAGTCTTCATTTTCATCATAGATCATCCTAAAAGACCAAATAAGCCATCAAGTGCTCAGTTTAGGAAAAGAAGAAAGTATACAGATTTCTATGAGTGACGTGAGTGACAGTAGGCTTTAGGCTATTAATTAGCCTCTTGCTATTATGGTGCTATTAGCTGATGTACTTATAAGTACTGTTACTAGAGGATGAGGACGAGCTAAACATGCTACACTACACTCTGTAAGAGGATAAAATGAGGCATGTTAACCACAAACCTAAAACTCATGAATGTAGACAAGGGTCAGCATAGATTACAAATATTTTTATTTATACAAAATCTTTTGTTGTTATTGTTTAGAAACTTAGGAAATAAGTCCCTGGACACGGGAGGGCTTTAAAGACAAAACAAAATGATTTAAATTAGAGCCAATAGTAGGAAATTATTGAAATATTTAATTGTTATTGTTACACCGCCAACCTGTGTTTTTGTCTAATTATAATTGTGATAAAAAATGTAATAATTAAATGATCCTGAAAATGTAATGTATTAGCATCAGCATTGGTATGATTGATACTGACTCTGTAACTACTTGGTATTGGAGCGATATCCACGTTTGTAGTATCGCCCGAAACTAATGAAACTAATTTTATGTCCATTGGTGACTTTGTACCAGAACCAACCAACGTAACGTGTGGAGTCCCCCAAGGTTCAATCTTGGGGCCGACTTTATTTAACATCTATATGCTCCCACTAGGACAAATCATGCAAAATAATAACATTGACCATCATTGCTATGCCGATGACACCCAAATCTATGTAGCGCTATCACAAAATGACTATCGCCCCATAGATCTTCTGTGCCAGTGCATTGAGCAAGTCAAACACTGGATGTGCCAAAATACAAATCGGCCTACTATCACCTCAAAAATGTAAAAAGACTTAGAGGGCTCATGTCAGCTCAAGACTTTGAAAAACTTGTACATGCCTTTATTACCAGTAGGCTAGACTATTGTAATGGTCTCCTTGCAGGTCTTCCCAAAAAAAACTGTCAGGCAGCTACAGCTTGTTCAGAACGCTGCTGCTAGAGTTCTAACAAAGACCAAAAAATGTGAGCACATTACACCAATTCTTAAATCCTTACATTGGCTCCCTGTACATCAGAGAATTGATTTCAAAATCCTCCTGCTCACATATAAATCACTACATGGTCTAGGGCCGAAGTATATTACTGATATGCTCCCACTATATAAGCCCTCTAGATCACTAAGATCTTCTGAGACCAATCTGTTAGCGGTTCCAAGAGTAAACTCAAATGAAGGGAGAGCATCATTCAGTCACTATGCAACAAATAGCTGGAATAAACTTCCTGAAGATGTCAGACTCTCCCCAACTCTGACTACTTTTAAAACTAGACTGAAGACTTTTATGTTCACCTTAGCTTTCAGCTAAATCTTTTAACTTTTAACGTCTGCACTGTTTTTATTTTTATTGTCTGCATTTTAATTTTGCTTTTGTTTTCTTTCATTTCACTTTGTTGTCTGTGAAGCACTTTGAGTCTGGCTTGTGTATGAAAAGCGCTATACAAAAAAAGTTGCCTTGCCTTGCCTTGCCTTACCTTGCCTTGCCTAATGTATCCAAGCAACAGGGGGATAAGTGTTCATTACAGTTTAACAGAATTGTAGATAGAACCATGTTACAACAGAGATATAAGTAACCAGATATAAACAATACATTAGCAAGTAGAATGATAATCGTTTTGAGAAAATAATACAAGCGGAAATGATGCAATATGTTAACACATATGTCAGCAGCCAAATTTGCAGCCTTTGTAACCCATTTTGAAAAGTTTCTATTATCATTTATATGCCAAACAATATATTGTGATAAATATCGTTATCTCAGGAGGCTGCAATACGGTATATATCGATATATACATTTTAGGCCATATCGCCCATCCCTAATACTGTACCTGTAATGTAAATTAAATGCTTTGTTTACTTTTTAGATTCACATTTTAGATTATTTTCTGATGGGGAAAAAGGTCAAAATCCAAACAAGTTAGAGTTTGGCATGAGTCTTGGAACACCTTGTGTCGTGGTGATCTGAGGGCAGCGAGCCCAACTTCAGTACATCTATTTTAAGCAGGCGATAACTGAGGCACGACTTATTCTCAATTGTCCCCATCATCTACTTTATGAGGAGTTTGACCTCTGCGTCTGGATGTGGCTTTAGATGCCAAAACAAGGACGTAGACAGCACGTGTCCACTCCATCGCTGTTGTTATTGACAGATAGGATAGGCAGAGTCTTGCTCAACCACATACCAATACTGTTTTATTTCTAAATTTAGTGAAATGCTGTACTTAAAGGGGCTGTTTGCAACTTGCTCAGTTACATTTTTCAAAGCAAAATATATAACAAGAACACAATTGGCTATCTTATGTTACCATTAGTGGTTTAACAGAACACATTTGTGTTAAAACTGTCTATATATTTCACAATTAGTAAGTTTGTGTAATATTTTTTTTTACCATCCCGAATAAAATGATTGGTGTTTACGGCAGTGACTCACCCTGTCTCGTCAACACATACGCGCAGGGAGCGCGTGCACACATACAAAAACAGTTTAAGAGAAGCAACAAACAATTTGCAGTCATGTTGTTGTTATGCTAGAACAGTGGTTCTTAACCTGGGTTCGATCGAACCCTAGGGGTTCGGTGAGTCGGCCTCAGGTGTTCGGCGGAGCCTCCGCCGCGGAGGTCAAGACACACCCGACTCATCGTGTAAATAAAAACTTCTCCCTATCGGCGTATTATGGATACCCCCAAACAATGTTCCATCTGGTTTGCAGGGGTGTAATTTGTTGTGAGTTCATACAATGTGTTGGATTTGTTCTTGAACAAGGTGATGTTCATGCACGGTTCATTTTGTGCACCAGTAAAAAAACATACAACTTTGTCTTGAATTTGAAAAAAAACTGAACTTTTTTTTTCAGTAAAGAAGGGTTCGGTGAATGCGCATATGAATCTGGTGGGGTTCGGTACCTCCAACAAGGTTAAGAACCACTGTGCTAGAATATACATTGACTTGCTACATGCACATGGACACATTGTGTGTGTGCTAATGCTAACTAGAATAAAAATGCTTCATGTAAACATGCCATTCGGATCGAAACGGGTGGTTCATGCCGATTGTCATTCAGATTGGAGCGCACGAAAACACTTCTTCCGAAATTCGGTCAGAATTATCCTTACTGCGCTTTGACGTCAGCTATACTTTATACTTTACACTAAATTTAATAGTCTCGGAATGAAGCGATTGTCTCGTTGTTGCCGTCTCCTCCCATTCAACATGTACAAAAGTAGTTATATAATATTGAATTTGTTGCCCTAAAACTGAAACTAGCAAAAACAAAAGTATGGCCTGAAATGTCATGTTTCGAAGTAACAGTTAAAGAAGGGCTTGAGTTGTCGTCTCAATGAGCTGTTTTATTCACGACCTTACAGCTACTCTAAGTGCTAACTGCTAGCCTCAGGCACGTAGATGGAATGTCTTAAAATGAAGATGCGCGGAAACCCGTACATATCACATCATTTCATAAAAACAGGTAAAACAAAAGTAGCAAACATAAGGAAAAGTTGACAAAAAAATAATGTGACAACGTTTGTTTACAACAGAAGTCACTGCTTCTTCGTCTTCTACTTCTGTTTCCGGTATGTGCTGCTCATTTCAAAACAAGTAATTGGATTTAAGGTGTGATGAATGAAAATGCACATCATAATCGGATCATTTGTTTCAGGATCCATGTACACAGTCACATTCTAGTCCGAATTATGATCAGATTAAATACATTTTACCCATGTAAACATGGCTACTGACAGCTAACGATAGTTAGCCAACTCGCTATTATTAGCTATCAACACCCAAAGCTAATACACGTGCATGTGTTATGTACGTATGTAGTTACACTATCACATCCGAGAAGAGGAAATAGGGCGAGATATAACGCTTAAATACATTAGAAAGCTAGCCCCCTCTAAGCATCTGTGTAAATGCTGCAAATAGTCCCTTTAGCAGAACTAAATGCAGTATTCTTTAGTTTGTCAGATTAATCGGATAGAACACACTTTATAGCCTCGAAAACGTATTTTAAAGGCGACCTATCAAGCAAAACCAACTTTTCTTACTTATTTGTACCTGTTTTTGTGTATTTGGGATCTGCATAAATCCAGAAAATTTGAAATCAAACCAAGGAAGCATGGCGGAGAAATTGATAAAACAATTTGGAATTTGCTTCAATGGTGACGTTTTTCCCAATTGTGACGTCAGCGGACAGCTCCATGTATGGTTTAAATTTACCCAAAGTGTTTTGTGCGAGTCAGCTTTTGTAGTCTTACACTGTAGTCAATAAGCTCCTTCTTTTTCTGTATCCTCTTGTTGTGGGGCAGACTGGCTCGTACATGCACATGCATCCTCCCCTGTTGCTAATTCTAATACAAAGTAGCAAATAGTTCCAACTTCTATCTGTCAGTAGACTCCATATGGAAGCGCTAAAAATTACAACATGGATGGCGGGGAGAAGACGCTGTCCGAGTGAAGGCACGTAAATAAGACCGCCCACAAAACGGCGCATCCTGAAAAAACGGTCAGAAAGCGACTTGAAGATGGTCTGTAAAACATAATCTATAGAACATTTTGACCAAAGAACCACCATTGCATGTTATGTAGACCACAAGGAAGTGTTTCGAATGTAGAAACTAAATCATAATATGCCCCTTTTAAGGAAAATAGTTAAAACATTTTTTTCTGCTTGCCACAACCTTCATTCTTTTTTTTTCTCCCAATAAATGCACATCATCAACATTGAAATTTTACTTTAAAAGTGAACAATTAATTGGAGCAACATAGTATGAATCAAAAGCTTTTTTCACTTGACTAATCGTTGCAGCCCTAATTATTGCATTAACTTTCAGCACAATCATTGCCGTAGTGTTTATTTTACAGTGACAGCAAAACTATGGTGAATTCTACCTAAAGTAACAATGTATTTGTTTAGACTAGTAACCGTCCTGGCTGACCTTCCTACTCTTTGATCTGTTTTTAGCTCCATCCGTGCAGTTGTTTGGTCACAGGGCTGAAACGGACTCCCTCATAAATGTCTCCTCATCATCAATGCTCATTTCTCATTGGCTCTCAAATAACACACCCTTGTTTCTCACCCGACACTCCCCCTACTGAAGGACAGCACATCTTACCGCCGTACACTCATTAATGACAGGACAATCTTTGCAAATTATTTCACAGCAATATCTAAGCAAATATTCTTGGATTCTTCATAGCTTAAAAAGTGAGCAAGCTGTATGAATTCATAGGTTTTTGCTTCTGCATATAGTGCCACCATGTTCCAGTATCTATGAGCGTGCACGTCGATGGCTGCTTGGAATAGCTGAGCCATGTGATTCTCGCGGATCCTATTTCGGAACCCTTTAAGTCAATGCACACTGCTCACAGCGGCTGGAAGAATAGCAAACCAACACAGTGTTTAATCTCATTGTATGTCCTACGCTCTTGAGACGCGCACGGTGCTGTCAGCTGATAAGACGCTTTCAAGTAAGTTAGCACTCAATGCTGCAAGATGTTGACCATGATGTTGTGCACAACGCTGTTGCTTTCTTTCATTTTTCCATGTAACTTAAGGTGCCTTCCCTGTAATTTTACTAACAGACTGATTTTGACTTTGCACTTGCAACCTAAATCTTTGACTGTATGGGTCATGCAGTTCATGAAGGCAGCTTTGATTTACTGTCTTGAGTCTGTCTGAGCGTTTGCATCTGCAATTATTGTACCAGTCGTACTATTTTTATTCACAGCTTCTAGTTTTATGAACTTGATTTATCGCTTAACCAGCTGGGGGGGGGGGGGGGGGGGGGAGGAGGGGGGGGGGGGTTGCAGTTATTTAAAGGGGTCATTTTATGATTTTTTTTCTTCATTTAAAACACTTCCTTGTGGTCTACATAACATGCAATGGTGGTTCTTTGGTCAAAACTTTTAATAGATTATGTTTTACAGACCATCTTCAAGCCACTTTCTGACCGTCTATTCAGGATGCGCTGTTTTGTGGGCGGTCTTATTTACGTACCTCCACTTAGACTGCGTCTTTTCCCCGCCATCCATGTTGTAATTTTTGGCACATCCATATCAAGTCTACTGACAGGTAGAAGTTGGAAATTATACGCAAATTTTAATTCGAAATGGCAACAGTGGGGAATGCATGTGCATGCACGAGCCAGTCTGCCCCCTCAACAAGAGGATAGCGAAAGAAGAGCTTATTGACTGCAGCGGCGAACTCGCGCAAAGCTCTTCAGGTAATACTTGACTATATATGGAGATATCCGCTGACGTCACCAGTAGGCCAGTATTACAGTTAATACCGATATATTTTAGAAAGAGATATATATTTGAGACAATACCATCATACTGGTATCTTTTGATCTGTGTTAGGGGGTTTTTAAGCAACACATTCATTACTTTTCCTAGTAATTAATTACATTTATGAAAGAGTAATTCCATTAGTAATAAAAACATTTTTTTAGTTTAAGTAACAAGTAACTATAATTATTTACTTTTTAAAAGCAATTTTCAGAACACTGTTAGTAACAGTCATGTGGTATTGAGTTTAAAATAAACACACGTTTTGTTTAAAATACCAATACATATATGGTATATCGCGATCCGGCCTAAAAATACAGTGGTATCAGTTTTTGTCCATATCGCCCAGCCCTAGTCTAGTCACCAGTGGGAAAAACGTCACTCATGGGGCAAATTGCAAACAGATCAGTAAGCGGAAGTATAAAAGAAGCCACGATTGTGTTATAAATATCACCGCCATGCCTCCACACATCCACGTTTTGATTTCAAATTGTCGACACTTATGCAGCTCCTAAATACACAACAGCAGGTACCAACGTAAGAAAAGTTGGTTATGAATAATATGTGTAATGCAGTACCTTATATTGATTTACCAGATACAGATGTACCGTGTTTTTTGTTGGTAATGCATTCCAAAAGGTTCAACAAAAAACGATGGTAATTAGGGTTGTGCGATATAGACGATATGCAATATAAATGATATGAATTTGGCCGACAATAGAGCTTTCAATACTATCGTTACATCATAGTTATGCATGTTGATGACACATTCGAGCTTTGTCCTGCAAATTTGACAGCGACAAGCAAACGAAGGTGTCCCCAAAGCAATGTAGCATTCCCGCTAGCAGTTAATGTCACCACATAGTGCAGCTTCTAAATTACTAATCCTCACCTCAAAATCGTTTTTGTACTTTTTGTTATTGTTTACAAACTCAGGAAATAAGAACTAATCGTAGTTATATAGTTTTGGTTTAATTATTTTGCACTATTCACTTTATTATAAATGTTATATGTGATTATGTGTAAATGTTATCATTTATTGATCCTGAATATTTTGCGTATGACCAATACCGCCCCCGTAACTACTTGGTATTGGATTGATACCCGAAGTTGTAGTATCACCCAAAACTAATGTCAAGTATTGAAACAACAGAAGAATAAATGCTTACCGGTATTCATTTTTAAACAGAAGTGTAGAAAGAACCATGTTACAACAGAAAGTAACCATATAATAACAGTAAATTAGCAAGTAGATTAATCATAGTTTTGAAGAAATAATACAACAGGAAATGACTCAATCTGTTACAGCATACGCCAACAGCTAAATTAGGAGTTTTTGTAACCTGTTTTGAAATGGATCTATTATCATTTATATGCCAAATAATATATTGTGTCATATATCGTTAATGCAAGAGGATCCATTATATATATTTTAGGCCATATTACCTATCCCTAATAGAAAATCATAGAAAATAATGCAAATTCAATTGATCTGTTCGAGAAACTCAACATATTAACACAAAACACATGTTCTAAAGAAAAGTCATAGTTTTACAGGCGGAAAACAAAGTAAAATACATCTAAATTACTAATGAAATTTGCTACACTCTTGCATTCAAAAGTATTTCTCACCTTTTTATCAAAGTGCTGGCACTCACAACTTTTTTGCTGTTGTATTCAATATACCAAGCACAGAGACTGAGTCAACAGCACACATGAATCTTGTTTGAGCACTCTATTCCACAGAATGACACAGTACACAAACTAAGTAGTAGTGTGTTATGTATGCGCAATATTTGGCCATACGATAACAGACGGTATACAAAACCGGGCAAACGAAAATTTTCTTTAAAAAGAGAATCCTACCAAAAATTAGGCGAATGAAAACCGAAGTACAACTCACTGTATGGTGCATGATTTAGAGCTTGTAAAATATCCTTATCTACTTGTATTTTTTACCAACCAGAATGCTAAAAAGTTTTTAAGTCTCTTCTCAGCTATGTGCATAATGTATTACCTGGAACATTGTGTGTCTTTCTCTGGAAAGTGTGTGGTGGGGCTGTAACCTTAAGTTACCCTCAGGAAGACGTTTCCATGTGGTGTGACATGACCGTATCGCTGTCTGCATGACCTTTCAGACTTGATGTCAGTATGTCCTGGAATGGCGCCATTATCTGCATACATTTCTGCCCAGTCACTCCAGATTCACTGTTTGTTTCCTTGTCTCATTTCTATTCATCTATTCATTTGAGCTCAGCACTAAGGAATGTGGATATGTTGAAGCGCTTCTTATCATCCAGGGAATATTCTCCACTAACAGCTGTGGTGTTGTAGGACCATCTGTTCTGTTTTGTCATGGGAGCATCCCAGACCAGAGAGGTGCATATCTGCATGGTCTGAACACAAGGCGTGTTGATATCCAAAATAATGGAAACAAGTAATCTTGTCAGCTGTGTACGTACATCAGCTGACATGTCTGCTAGTTAACATGTATGTCATACCAACTAGCAATTGATCAACAGTTGCATTGTGTTTAAACGGCCGGTGGCAGTAATATACACTTGGTTACTCTCTATACTATCATATTAATAATAATAATAATAACTGGGATTTATATAGCGCTTTTCTAAGTACCCAAAGTCGCTTTACATGTTAAAAACCCATCATTCATTCACACCTGGTGGTGGTAAGCTACTTTCGTAGCCACAGCTGCCCTGGGGTATTCTTCTTATACAGTATTATATATGGACCCTGGGATGCAGTGACGTGCAGTAACAATAATGTTCGTGTTGGAGGAGTTGTGAATGACTGCAGGGCCACAACATTAGGTACACCTGCAGACTGCAGCACGGATTTCACATTTCATTCATTCACAACTCCTCCAACATGAACATTATTGTTTTTGCACTTTTTGGCTTCCTATTAAATAACTTTTTTAAATAGATTCAATCTTGCACGTGGAAAGTTTAAGTGTGGGCTTTAGTTGATATAACACTCCCGTCAGGGGATGCATTCTACGGCGGCGGTGCATTAATCCAGCACAACAGCGGCGCATGGACTTCATTTATAAGTAAAGGTAAGACCATAATAACATTTTTTTTAATTAAATGTGCTTTTTTGTGTGCTACAGTTTGTATGTGTAAAGTTAAAGTTAAGTTAAAGTACCAATGATTGTCACACACACTAGGTGTAATGAAATTTGTCCTCTGCATTTGACCCATCCCCTTGTTCACCCCCTGGGAGGTGAGGGGAGCAGTGGGGAGCAGTGGGCAGCAGCGGCGCCGCGCCCGGGAATAATTTTTGGTGATTTAACCCCCAATTCCAACCCTTGATGCTGAGTGCCAAGCAGGGAAGAATGCTGGTATGAGCTTTTAAACATAACCTGTTAACTGCTGCCAATCAAATGGTGAATAAGATACTCTTTAGAGTTCATATGTTTGTAAATCTGACTGTGATGAAGTCAGTGCCTCACCAGCCATGAACCTCACCGCACGTCACTGCTGGGATGTAGAGACAAGTGCAGAAAAGAAGTCTGTATTAGGGAAACGCAGGTAACAAAACAACAAAGATGTGCTGCTGGGAAGTGCATAAATGGAAAACAGCCGTATGAAGCACAAAGCAAGCAAGGTTGAGGTAGATAGCACAATAATCCAGTCCCGGAAAGCATCCTGATTGGAAACCAGGGACGGGGGTTCAGTTGACGTGATGGAGCTAGCGCTCAAACCAGAGGAGTGGTAGCAAATGGAGGCAAACAGAATGTGGAACGAAAAATAAGAGCGGTGGACAGGAAATAATACAAAATTCATGAAATTAATAACTGTCATGTGAGAGCATGACAGGTTTTAGGATCCTGAATGTACAAAAAAGTACAAAGTGGCCCCTCCAACTTTTATGTAGGCACCCCTTGCTGGAAAAAGTTTGGACACCTCTGGCCTAGCGATTTCAACATGCTCAAGCAAGTCAGAGCTTTTCTCCCTGACACTCTCACACACTCAAGTAACCTGGTAAAATGTTCTCAAAGGTTGAACAAATTGGCAAACTAACTTCTACAGTTACATTGCAAATATTAAGATAATTTTGTGATACTTTTAATACTTTTTTGTGAACTTTTTCAGTCTGCTCTGCAACCACATATTTTCCCTATTAAAAGTCTATCCTATCCTATCTTATCAGTAGTGATGGGTAAATGATGCCTCAGTGAGTGTTTGGCACACACACTAACTGTATTGACACTGTGTGACTGTTTCATAATGGCGCTATGTGGGTTAAAAAAAAGTCACTACATTAAGTGGTAATAAATATAATGGTTTTGGTTGTTGTTTTTTAAGCTAACAGCTCTGCAGAAATGAATATAAAACGTGCAGTGAGCCAAATGGTAAACAGTAAAAGAAGAGCATTTACCATATTTGGTGTGTTCACATCCAAACCATGTCACACTTTTCCCTTTTTTGTTGTTATCATGAGTCTTATTGTATGATGTCTTCTCCGTCATCCACAAGTTGTAGACATTGTCGTGCACAATCTTGCATGTTTTACGGTTGAAAGTCAACCGTAAACTTGTATTTATGTTCCAACACATTGTTTATCCGCACTCTCAGTGAGAACATTGAGTAACTATTAAGACTAAGAGTGATCTTGTCAGTGATTTTTGTTGGTTAAATGAGTAAATGATGTAAATGTAAACAAGAAAGTGAAGACGGTGGGCGATGTAGGGAGACGTTTGATTGGCAAAAATTTTGCTGATTGGCGAAAATGTGCGGGGAAATTGCGGGGATTGGACAAAATTGCGAGGCGACACATAATTCCAGGGATTGGTTGAGTTTGTGTGAACTTGCATGATCGTAACATCGTAAAATCCTGCAGGCACTGAATAAATTGGTCATCCGCAAACAACCACTTCTGTTCTTACAATAACCAATTGTTGATATTCCTCTGTATCAAAGGTTTTAAAGACTATGATGGTTTACTCTCGAAGCACAGGATACGCCATTTCACACTTACACTTCCGCTATGTGTGCAGCGGTAACGGAATGTAACCGAAGCTTTGGCGGTACTTGTGTGTCATGAGTTATGCTTGTCTTTGCATTAAAACACCCTGTTCAGGGGGCTTTGCTTCCACTCCCTTGAGTTGTGTTACGTAACATACTGTATGTCAGCAACACGTCCAACTATATGATGAATTGCCCCTTTAAGACTTTTTTCTTGCCATTTTGGCCACTTGTCATAAAATGTAGACTGAGGGCGGTGTTATGCAACAAGGAAAGTGTGTTCTACTCAAAATAAGTTTGTCAAGCGCTAAATCTGTAGCACCCTGTCTGACGTGTAGATCTGATTGCAAGTGTGGCCGCTAAAAGCGCTCACATAGCAATGTGACTCTGCCAGTGGATCAAGCTTCTACGGCTAACTGCTGTATATAACTGTACGCTTCAAAGTTGCGCCCACTACCACCAGTGCCGCATACTCTCGCATTGTCTTTGATTTATCATCCTTGACGTCCTCCGAAGGTGTGTGTCGCGTGAACCTGCCCTGCGGTCGCAATGATGGCGCTGGACAAGCTGCTGAGTTTTGGGAAGCGGTTGCTGAGGGTGAAGGTGGTGGACTGCAACGCGGAGGACTCGCGCCTGTCGCGATGCCTCAACACGTTAGACCTGGTGGCCCTGGGAGTGGGAAGCACTCTCGGGGCGGGTGTCTATGTGCTAGCGGGTGCTGTTGCACGAGAGAATTCAGGTAATGATACATCCGTGATTTCAACCTTACGCCCAGTGCCGTTTTAAGCCTCTTAATTCCGAGTTTTTGTGTTGTCCCTCTAGGTCCTGCCATTGTGTTGTCTTTCCTGATAGCTGCTTTAGCGTCAGTGTTAGCTGGCTTGTGCTACGCTGAATTTGGAGCTCGTGTTCCTAAGACAGGCTCAGCTTATCTGTATTCCTATGTAACTGTTGGAGAACTCTGGGCCTTCATCACTGGGTGGAACCTCATCCTCGCTTATATCATCGGTAAGGTTGCATTTCTTACTGAAATAAGAGCAGAATTATAGCAGGGGTGTTGGTGTACTTAAAGGCAATATTTGTAGACCGCCTATTATTTCAAAAATGTGAAACTCGTTAGATAATTACTTTTGTTTTTACTTCAATGATTTGAAGGGCATAAGAAAGTCCCTCCAGGATTTCGCCTAAAATGCCTGAATTTGCGGCGGCGGGCGGCTTTTAAGAAATGTGCGATAGGCCTGGGCCGATACACAGTAAGTCAATTAATGGAACAATGACTGAAAATGAAGTCAATAGATTGCTGTCTGTGTCTGTTTGTTTTCCGCTTCAAACAGGGAGAAAGAAGTCTCACTCAGAGCATCGCTCTCAGTGCCTGAGCGCCTTTATTAAACCGTAGAATTAAGTGAACGCAGTGAGCCTTCTTGACAGCCTTTTGCAATCTTTGACTCGGTGAGCGAAGTCAAAGATTCACAGACATCGCCTCCCTACTCGCGATGCGCTAGTGATAAGTTCTGCAAACTAAAATTAGGAGAAAAAAAATATGATTACAACGAAGCCAAATGTCCCGTTGTGGGAATAGTACAACTTCAAATAGGATGGGCATCATGAGCCCATCAACACGGACGAAGAGTGAGAATGCCGTGATGATATAAAAAAAAAAAGACTTTCAACTGGGGAAAAAATGCACTTTAAGATGTTTAATCTTTAGTTAATTTAGAAATGTCTGCATACAGCGATCAGAGTCCATTATATTTTTTTGTTTTGTTTGTTTATTTATTTAGTATAGCTAAATGTTATTTACCTTCCAATTACAAAAAAATGGTAAAACATTCTACAGTAATGAGAAATACAATGTTATATCCTTTTGAATGGTTATTATTAGGGATGTCCGATAATGGCTTTTTGCCGATATTCCGATATTGTCCAACTCTTAATTACCGATATCGATATCAACCGATACCGATATATACAGTCGTGGAATTAACACATTATTATGCCTAATTTGGACAACCAGGTATGGTGAAGATAAGGTCCTTTTTAAAAAAAATAATAATAATAATATAAATAAATTAAAAACATTTTCTTGAATAAAAAAGAAAGTAAAACAATATAAAAACGGTTACATAGAAACTAGTAATTAATGAAAATGAGTAAAATTAACTGGTAAAGGTTAGTACTATTAGTGGACCAGCAGCACGTACAATCATGTGTGCTTACGGACTGTATCCCTTGCAGACTGTATTGATATATATTAATATATAATGTAGGAACCAGAATATTAATAACAGAAATAAACAACCCTTTTGTGTGAATGAGTGTAAATGGGGGAGGGAGGTTTTTTGGGTTGGTGCACTAATTTTAAGTGTATCTTGTGTTTTTTATGTTGATTTAATTTAAAAAAAACAAAAAACGATACCGATAATAAAAAAAAAACGATACCGATAATTTCCGATATTACATTTTAAAGCATTTATCGGCCGATAATATCCGCAGGCCGATATTATCGGATAACTCTAGTTATTATACATTATGATTGCAATAATGCTTAGTTTGGTCACAAAATAATGCTGACAATAATAACGTTTATCGGCAATAATTTGTGGGCCACTATTAGTTATCGGCCAAGGCCTAATTTGCAGCAAAAGCTGCAATGTTTATTTATTTTATTCCAATAACCTTGAATTAACATGTGATTGTATGTTTTCAGTGTTCCTTTTAACCTTAACCTCAAAAAGCACAGATTTTTAACCAAAAAAATACTGTATTGAAGTTTTACTCATTTTATAGCATACAGACTGTCTTAAATAACTATTAGTAGTAATAATAATCATAGTAATTAATTATAATTACAAAAAGATGCTTGCCTATTGTCCGCTGTCTGTTTATATCCTATGTTACCCAGAAGGCTTAGTGGTGTAGACAGGAACAGAAAGTAAGTTTGAGCTACACGGAAGGATGACAATTGTGCCGTTTGAGCAATTAAGAAGTAATATATTGTTACACATTGTTGTTACTGATTCCTCTACACAAGAAACAAATAAGTGTTGATTAGACAGTTGATTTGTTCAGAGACAAAATTGATTGGCCAAAATGTGCGAGGAAGTTGCAGGCTTTGGACAAAGTTATGATGTCGCAATTAATTCATAGAGATTGGTTGAATTTGCGCGATCGAAACATCGCAAATTCCTGGAGGGACTGACAATAAAGCACACAGAAACCATAACTCTCTTTGGTCATTCATAGCAAAAGAACCAATGTTGTGATAATGGTAAGGATTAAATAATTAAAACCGCTGATGAATTTGTAAACAACAGTATTGTAAATGTAACACGCTTGAGTTTCACACCAACAGCTGAGTAGCGCAACCAACATTCTAAAGCGTATGCAGAGATACTGACCACTCAGGATAGTTCTGAAGCATCTACTGCCATCGTCTGGAGTTAATAAGATATATCCGTAGGTTGTCTACAGCCTAAACTGTTACCACCATTGATTTTTGACATGTTAATTGGAGACCACAGTGGTTATTTTTCTTTCGTAGACCAAGCACCTGGCGAATTTAGGGGACTCAAATGTTAACTGAATAGAAGCAGTAATTGGAGGACTTACGGTATATAACCTGACCTTAAGAGACTGACGTGTCTAAAGAAGCCTTAACTAATTTTCCTGCAATTCAGGTACCGCCAGTGTGGCTCGGGCATGGAGCGCCACCTTCGACGAGTTGATAGGGAAGCGAATAGAGCACTTCAGCAGACAATACATGTACATAAACGCACCGGGGGTATTGTCAGAATACCCCGACATGTTTGCTGTTTTCATTATCATCACCCTCACAGGTAACTTCATTGTCACAACAAATATCAAAAGAAAGCAATGATAGTTATGCCTTGACTACAAACTAATATTTTCTACCCCATCTTGTCAATGTCTAAGGTCTGCTGGCATTCGGGGTGAAAGAGTCTGCGATTGTCAACAAAGTTTTTACATGCATCAACGTCTTGGTTCTATTGTTCATGGTGATCTCTGGCCTGGTCAAGGGCACGATGAAGAACTGGTACCTGGACCCTGATGAAATCCTACATGTCAGCAATAGCAGCAACTCCAGCCTCAAGTAAGTTGTGCGTTACGAGCACAACTCGAAAGTGCGACAAAAACAATTGATGTGTGTGGTATGAGTCAAGGAATAAACTATTCCATTTGTTGGTTCTAATGAAGTATGTCATAATTACTAGTAGTGTTGTTGTTGAAGGAAAAAGCGAACGTTGTAATGCGTCTGTGAAATTGCCACCGTATGCTTAAAATTAGCAAAATATTACATGTTATTATGAGTGTGCCATCACTTATATACTTACAGCATGTACAGTATAACCTTGATGGTGGTTTTTGGATGTTTTTTAGAGCACTTTATAGGCGGATTAGAGCGACTTCCATTGGCTCCATTATTAGCTGACTTTTGGAAGCGTTTATTTACGAATTAGAATGCATATAAAACCAAAAACATATGTGCGTGTCTCACATAACGATTGTGAATGATTTACAAACCTAAACAAAAAAAATTGCAGTTCCCCTTTAACGTTACCAAAATTGCCCAGCTGTCTTTCGCTCAATTTTCCTGCCTTTAGAGTGAGAATATAAACACCGCCTGTTAGCCTTGATGGAGCTCTCCTCTTGTTATTAATATGGTAAGTTAATGTGGGTGAATTATTTAGTCTTAATTATCATTTAATATAACTCATATGTATTATTAAATAAAGTGTGTTATTCAAATAACTTTACTTAAAATATATAGCTTCTTTATATAAATATTGTTTTAGTCATCCGTCATGTATATTTCCGTTCTTGCGCTTCTTCCTCCCTTTATTCCTTACTTACAGTAGGAGTGCTGATTCACACTCATGCTCCTGACTGCACTTTTTTGGCAATTTTGCCTATCATTCACAATCCTTATATAAAACAAGAACACCTAATCACTTTGAGTCTCTAGAGAAAAAGCTCTATATAAATATAATTCACATCAATTCACTTCACATGTTTTTTATGCATTATGAATTGTAAATTTATAATGTATTTCAAAAGTCTGCTTACATTGGAGCCTTTGAGAGTCACTCTATCCTGCCTTTAAAAGCTCTTAAAAACATCCAAAAACCTCCATGTGGTTTTACATACATGCTATCAGTATATATGTAATGTAATAAAATGCACATTTATATAAGCCAACAAACATAATAAAACATCACTTAGTGTACAATGTCTGCTGTCATTAGGATGCCGACTGATAAAATCATATTATATTCCCGTTTGGATGAAGAATGACTCATAATTCTTGCGAAGACAAAGGGGGGTGGAATCAAGCTTCTCTTAGTGTCGTTCTCGCCATTTCCGGGTTCAAATTGGCTGTCAAAGTTTACCAACTTGTAGGAATATGTCCTCATCCTTCTACTATCAAGGTGAGAGACAATATTTATGATCTACAATAAACTTCCACAAGCAAGGAAGCAGCTTTACACTCAATGTCAACATAAGCACTAGGGTTCTTAACGATTAACCGATGCGACCTTATATCTGGTTTGAGAAGTGGCCGGTTCAGCTAGGTCGGTTACAGTCCCCACAATCGATAAGACTCAGCTGTGAAAATGTAAGTTGATCGAGTGTAGACACACAAACCTGTTATGAGTTGACGTTTTTTTTCTTTAAAATGACACTAGCCAGGGTTTTCTGTGAAAAGAGTCATGCGCTTGTTAGGTTACTTATGTAACTGGAGACAAGAATAGACATAGGTACATCTAGCAATCAGTAGGCAGTTTATCTTTAAAACAACGCGAAAGTCACGGCAGCCCGCCAAATAATCACCCACAACATACGTAACGTCAACACTGCGGACCGTCTTCATCTGTGCCGTCCGTCAATATTGTAACAACAGAGGCCCAGACAGATTCCCAGTTTGTCTTTATTTATTTCACAAAATGCAACACTTTTGTACAACGGGCTCAATCTCTGTGTCTTGCTCTCTTTTCCGGCAACTTTCCTTTGCCCTTTCAAATCCAGAACAAACGTCACTTCCCATCCTTGTCCCGAAATGTCCCGCCCCTCAGTCAAGCCATTGGCTAGAACCCGTAGGTGTCTGTGACGACACTGACTTGACTTGACTCGTGGAAAGAAAGAAATATATGTGACATGTGTTTGCCTTTTTACTTAATTTAACATCTTTGGGGATGTATGTTGTGTTTTAAAAATTTGAAAATACTGGAAGCATGTCACTTTCATGGAAATTGCTTTGTTATATTTGAAAATGTGCCCGTGGGTGTTCTCATTCATCAGGTTATTGTTACTCTCATGGCATTCAACTGATCAGTTATCTTAGAAGACGTTTAGCCTCTCATCCGAGTAGCTTTAATAAGTTCATGCTCACAGACTTAGCTTGGACAAATCTAGTCTGAGCGCTTGGTGCCAAGGTTCTAACTATGTAACCTCTAACATTAGAAGGAGTGTACGCACGGAAGGAATGCTTACGTTCTTTTCTGGAGTAAAAAAGAATGTGTCCATCAAAAAATGTTAAACCATAGACTCTAATCCATAGAATTTAATCATTCATACACTGTGTCAAATCTTATTGAATCGTTCATACACTTAAAGCTGATCGTATTGAATCATTCTGTTTTATAAATAAATCTTTTTTGAATCGCATCAGAGCCCATGTAACGAGATGCGTATGGAATCGTCCATCACAAATAGGTTTACATCCCTAACATGCACACAAGCTTGTGATCACGGCGTCGCTATAAATAGTTGGTCTGTGGTAGCGCTTATAATAACTATATCACTAAAACTTGGTTAATATTCAAGTGAAAAAATGTAAATGGAGTAATGTTGGCGGTTTTTATATGGCTATTTATTGGGTTTTGTGGGCGGAATAAAGGACCGCCCATTGGCTCCGCTGTAAGCGGACTTTTATTTACGTTTATTTACAAGTTACAATGCATTAAAAAATACATCTGTCGTCATCTCTTTTATAATAATTGTGAACAGTAGACAAAATTCCCCCCAAAAATTGCAGTTCCCCTAAAGATGCAGCATTACGTACTTTGTAACATTAAAATAAAACAAAAGGCTCATCATGTTGACTAATTCAATTTAATGTGAATTAATGGCACCTCTGCTGGTTGAACCTATTCAGTGCACTCGATTTGGCTTAAATTGCTCCCAGTTATTACAATTTCAATAAATTTAGATTGTAATTCCTCTTTTCTAGCTTGCATGATTACTTCAAAAAGTATGTTTTGGCAAATCCTACAAATAGTCCAGTACAAAATAAATACGTTGTGAAATATATATTTTTTCATTTTCCCTGTGTTTAGCCTCACAGACATCCTGCCAACCAGAGAAGAGTTAGGTGTTGGTGGCTTTATGCCTTTTGGTTTCGCCGGAGTGCTGTCTGGAGCTGCTACCTGTTTCTATGCCTTTGTGGGATTCGATTGCATAGCAACCACAGGTCAGTGCAACCTTGTCTGGCCATAGTCTGGTCTTGCTCTAATTTCCACATCCCGAACATCACCCCATGGACATACTTTTTGTGGGAGTGTTACTGGATCTGGAGCAGGGATCATCTATCCGAAGCGTGTCCAAATATTTGGTGCTCTTACATAAGCGGTGGCAGAGCAAAGAGAAAAGATCTAGTTTTTGAGTGCTTGGCCCAATTGGAAGCGTGGCGACGCTCCTCTTTTTATGTACTGTAGTTTCGAATCATACACTCTGTAAAAGGGTTGTAAAAGTGTCCTGTAGCTTAGCCAAACTCTCGCCTGTATTCCCCAGGATCTATGTGCGGAATTCTAATTGGCTCACGTAACCCAAAGCAATTATTTGAGTTTGAGCACAGACAGGCTTTAGTGTTTATAATCTAGGTCATTTGGTGGCTTTGACCTGTCAAAAACAGCGAAAGGATCCAGACTTATACACACGCCATCATCGCAATGTGATTTTTTTTTTTTAACTACACAGCAAGTCCTGAGTGTTCATCTCCGGAATGCTGTTGCATAATGGCCTGCTGTTGACTAGTTGGGTGTTTAAGTCTAACAGGCGCAAAATAAGCTCCTTGTTCAAGCCTGTTACAAAATGCTGAGGAAAAGATTATTAAATCAATCACTTAGCCTTTTACCCCCCCATTAGAGTTACTGGTATTCTGTCAACACATCCAAAAGCGACCAAAGAACTGGCATATTGACAGAGTAAATATTTTGTTGCAACAAAAAACTATTCACTATTAACCAGTACGGACAGTTACGTAAGTGAAACTTTTAAATGCTTTTTTTTTGCATTCTTATTTTTGGTCCAATGTCAAATACTAATGCTCTACAACAGGGGTGTCAAACTCAAATACAGAGTGGGCCAAAATTTAAAACTGAACAAAGCCGCGGGCCAAGGTTGAACAAATTAACCTTTTAATAGGGACCCAAACAAGTTTTGCATTGAATATTGAACAAGCAAGGCTTATATAACTTTATAGTGACATGCAAAATCGAGTTTCAAATAATAATAATAATAATTAAAAAATATCAATGGCATATCAAATACAATTTAAATAAAAATTGAATGCCTCTTTACTATTTGCAGCCTTCTAAGGTAAATATCAACATTAACTTTTTCCACAGGCTAATAAATTTGAAAATAAAATAACAATAAATAAACCAACCATTCATGACTTTAAACTGCTCAGTTTGCAACACACTGATCTACCGTATTTTTCGGATTATAAATCGCAGTTTTTTTCATAGTTTGGCCGGGGGTGCGACATATACTCCGGAGCGACTTATGTGTGAAATTTTTGACACATTACCGTAAAATATAAAATAATATTATTTATCTCATTAGCGTAAGAGACGAAGCAAATGTCAGCAATCGTCACACACGCGTCAACCAATAAGAATTCGGTGGGGGCGGGTCATGGCAGAAGTGCATTGTGGGTCATGGGATGCTACATGCCACTATGTCCGTAGCTATTAAAATGGCTCATTTCAACATTGGCGGTAACTTATAAAAACTGAGAAGGGCTGAACAAAAATGGCACCGAAAAGGAAATCATATACTGCAGATTACAAGCTGGACGTAGTGAAATATGCAGCAGAAAACGGCGATCGAGCAGCAGAAAGAAAGGAAGCGGCGCATACCAGGAGCAACAACGAGGAAGAAGATTTCATGGGATTTAGCGATCAGGAGTGACAGATTGTTTGGTAAACGTATAGCATGTTCTATATGTTATAGTTATTTGAATGACTCTTACCATAATACGTTACGTTAACATACCAGGCACGTTCTCAGTTGGTTATTTATGCCTCGTATAACGTACACTTATTCAGCTTGTTGTTCACTATTCTTTATTTATTTTAAATTGCCTTTCAAATTTCTATTCTTGGTGTTGAGTTTTATCAAATACATTTCCCCCCAAAAATGCGACTTATTCTCGAGTGCGACGTATATACAGTATGTTTTTTTCCTTTTTATTATGCATTTTCGGCCGGTGCGACGTATACTCCGGAGCGATTTATAATCCGAAAAATACGGTAATCTGATGTGCCCAAGCCAGATACCTGGCATCTTTTCTTGGATGCTAGTTCATTAATGTCGGGGCTTCATTATCGAATGAAGGTGTTCATCAGTCAGACGTATCCTGTGAGACGTTTTCGTCGTCTTCATTGAGGAGAAAAGTTGCTCACATAGATAAGTGCTGCCGAACATGGAGAGCAATTGAGCAGCTTGGGTGCGGAGCTGAGGCATTGTGTCAGGGATGAATTGTGGAAACTGTGCGGCGCCAACAGCATCATACTTTGACTTCAGCATGTCATCACACTGGAGTTCAATCAGCTCCATTTGGAGGTTAATTGGTGCTTTTTCCACATCAACTGCGAAGGGATTACTAAACAGTTCAAATCTACATTTCTGACCATCAAAGTCGCCAAATCGCCGGCTTAACTCAGCGCAGAGTACACTGAGTTTTTCAGCAAACTGTGCGCACGCGGCGGTAGAGCATACTTGCAACCCTCCCGAATTTCCCGGGAATTGCCCCTCCCGAAAATCTCCCGGGGCAACCATTCTCTCGTATTCCACCCGGACCACAGTCTTGGGGGCGTGCCTTAAAGGCACTGCCTTTAACGTCCTCTACGAGCTGTCGTCACGTCCGCTTTTCATCCATTCTAACAACGTGCCGGCCCAGTCACAAGATATGTGCGGCTTCTGTACGCACACACACGTGAATGCAATGCATACTTGATCAACAGCCATACAGGTCACACTGAGGGTAGACGTATAAACAACTTTAACACTGTTACAAATATGCGCCACACTGTGAATCCACACCAAACAAGAATGACAAACACATTTCAGGAGAACATCCGCACCGTAACACAACATAAACACAACAGAACAAATACCCAAAACCCTTTGCAGCACTAACTCTTCCAGGACGCTACAAAATACCCCCCCACCCCCCTACACACACACGCACACACACACACACCTTGTAGCGTCCCAGAAGAGTTAGTGCTGCAAAGGGTTCTGGGTATTTGTTCTGTTGTGTTTATGTTGTGTTACGGTGCGGTACAGCTTCTTCCCCAGGGCCATAACCACCCTGAACAGACTTCCCCATTGACCCTCATAACTGCCTTCTCTTCGGTGCAATAACCCATTCCACCAACCACCCTGTCATGTACATATTCATGTACATATTCATTTCACCCTCTGTATAGAGTGTACATTTGTTTTATCGCACTGTATGGAATGGCCTCAATCTCGTTACCCTGCGTAATGACAATAAAGCTGATTCTGATGTTCCCCCGAAATGTGTTTGTCATTCTTGTTTGGTGTGGGTTCACAGTGTGGAGCATATTTGTAACAATGTTAAAGTTGTTTATATGGTCACCCTCAGTGTGACCTGTATAGCTGTTGATCAAGTATGCGTTGCATTCTCTTCTGTTGGTGCATGCAGAAGCCGCACACATTATGTGACTGGGCCAGCACGTCGTTGGACTGGATGAAAAGCGGACGTGACGACAGCTCGGGGCAGATTTTCGGGAGGGGCACTGAAATTTGAAAGTCTCCCGGCCCATTTACACAGTTTCACTCTGGCTCTTAGAGGCAAAACATTTGTGCAGCCCTGCTTTAGATGTACAAACAAACTATGAATTATTTTTAGTATTCTACATGCAAAGTAGATCTTCGCGCGGGATATAACCTAGAAGCAGATAAACATAGGCAATAACTGTAATGAAAGGAGAATGTTTATTTACTTCACAAGTTATGAGAACATAACATTTTGAAGCGCATGAAAAGGTAGCTAAGGAAATTGAGAAGGCCGGCTTCATTCGGACTGCCAAAAAAAATACCAATTAGATGGAAGAGAATGAAGCAAGTATATTAAAGGCAAAGAAGAAAGCGTACACGCACCTCTTCTCGCAGCATTTGTGCACTCCAAACTGATTAACAATAACAATAACTGTGTAGCTTGCCCACAATAATAGCCATAATCATCTGGAACAGTATCAGTAAGTCTTTTCCTTCTGATTTATAACTCCTTCCATCAAACCACAGAGCCTTTGAATGAACTCCAAGACATTCAAAAGTTTGTTTCTGGGATTCTCCGTCTGAAAATTCTTTTGAAACAACTCTCTCACGCCAGTCTTTCTTTGCTTCGGACCTGCATCTGCTCCGAGACCTTCTTGGTAGTAGCGTCATGTTCCTTTCGCAATCTATGATCATTTTTTGATGCTGTCTGCTATTTAACATCAGCATAGCCATTAGAGACGTAATATTTGTAATAAAAGCCAATATTACAGTGGACATTAAGTACAACAAGAACTGCGATGGTGACTTGTGATCAATCAATCAAAGTTTACTTTTATAGCCCTTTATCACAAATGTTTCAAAGGGCTGCACAAGTCAACAAGATGCCTTGTTTTGTTGTTACATCATAGGTCAACTGGAGAAGCAATCCATTTATCGGCGCTAATAGGAAATAAGCGCCCTCCAGTGTAGGCACACAGCGTATGACCAATAGTAACATTAGAGAGTGTGCATAGACACTGGGACTTCACACAAAGGTGTGAATATAAAAAAAAAAAAACTATTTGAGAAATCAGACTAATTGAGTGCATGGAAACGTAGTCTGGACGCCGCTTGTCTTTTTTGCATTCTGGGATCGCGACAACAGCCGAAATGTGGCATTGTCACAGTTTTAGTCAATAAAAAGTATAACAATAATTTCACATAAATATAAAAGTGTATTTCTTAAATGGGGGGAGCTCCAAATAAACATTCACATGTAGGTGTGAATATACAAAGAACGGAAGCTATTTCAGGAACCAGACTAATTTAGTGTATAGAGACAAAGTCAGTGTCAACAGGTCATGCATACACAATGTACACACACACCGTCTTTTATGTAGCAAAATAAACAAAGCAACTCTACAACAATGCATTGTAATCCTCTAATATACTTGAATTATATATTTAAGATTAATGCAATAATCACTGAAATTGGCAATAAAATCTAAAAAAAAAAACACTTGTTTGCAATGTCAACAAAAGAGTGAAAATGTACAGTGTCCATCAAAACCGAGCTTTGTAAAAACAGACAATGTAATAGTTGTATTTGATGTCATTAGATTGTGCAGTTGTACCTAAATCATGATCATTTGCGCTCCCCTCAGGTGAAGAGGTGAAAAACCCCCAAAGAGCCATCCCCATTGGCATCGTGTCCTCGCTGCTCATCTGCTTTGTAGCATACTTCTGCGTTTCCGCAGCCCTCACGCTCATGATGCCGTACTACCTGTTGGACAGCAAAAGCCCTCTGCCCGTAGCCTTTAAATACGTGGGATGGGAAGGAGCCAAATACGCTGTGGCTGTCGGCTCCCTCTGCGCACTGTCCACAAGGTAGGCCTATATTGATGTGCTTTAAGTCTGAAACACCTGCAGGTCTATTTCTGTACTTGTGTTAAGACTGTCTTGTCTGATCCCCACAAGCTGCGTCTTTACTAATATTCAGCCTTCAGTAGTTTTTGTTGGCAGCAGCTTTGCACATGCTTATGCTGCACAGGCCTCGCAAAGTGTTGTTTTCTTAGATGATTAGAGGACTCTTGGAACTCTTAAGCTAGAATCACGCTGCGGGTGATGTGGCCTGTGTGTGTGTGTGGCAGGCAGGACAGCGGAGTGCCGAGAGATACGGCTCAAAGAGAAACAACGACAAGGTGGAAAGAGAGCCAAGGCCCAAAAAAAGACGAGAGAAAGGTTTTGCGATAATTTAAAAGTGAAAAATAAACATTGTAGACAAATGTTTGCACTGTCAAACGGAGCTGGCATTTCATTGGTAATGCAGCACGTTACCAGAAAATATCCTTAATACTTGGGAAAGTACTTAGCAAAAAAAGCATAAATAAAGTAAAAGTCTATTTTGATAGCTAACGCCATCTTAAATGCTTGACTGGTATAACAAATGTTTATTCAAACACATAGGGTCATATGAAGATATCTTAGCATGTTAATAAAGCTAACAAGTTGTTTGTCAAAAAAATCCAACACCACTCCTCCAATTAATATCACGTGTGTGCGTGTGTGTGTGTGCGTGCGTGCGTGTGTGTGTGCTAAATTGTTAAATACATTGTCACTCAATGTATAATACTTTAGTTTGGGTGTTAGGCTTAACAGGTTTTTTTTACTTGTTTTTGTAAAGTAATATATAGTCACATGACCCCATTGTAAAACTACACTTTAAATGTTATGTGCGTTTACAAGAAGAAAAAAGAAAGGTGATTAAAATTTGCATTGAGGTTAGAATTTGTGCTTTATTTATCACTTAAATTCATTGTTCATCTAAAATAACCCCAATATGACTAAAATGCAAAATATGTATTGTGCAGCACAACAGGAACAGAACCAATGTTGTAAGGACTGAACCACAGCACCTGTGGCAACCAACATTTTAAAGCACATGCAGAAGAAGATAAAGTTATGTGATGGTACTTAAATGCAACTACTTCCATCTTGTAGAGTTAATAACAACTACATCAGAAGGTTGCCTCCAGCCATAAGTGTTTATACTACCCAGCAGTTATTTACTTTTTAGACCCCACCATAATTGAATACAGGCGTTGACTGGTTTACAGTATGCTCTATAATAAACAACTGGAGAATACCCTGTGAGATACTTTGTGGTTTTCTAAAACCATGCATTTCTAGCTGTAGTTACATCCTTTGTCATTGGTGAAATGTACCCAAACAAATGGAAGGTTTCTGTTCAACTTCCACTGTAATTTTCTTATGACTGTAGCTATGACTTATAGTGCCAACACATGTCATCACAAGTACTGCAATAGTTGAAAAAGAGTGAAGTGTTACAATTGCATGCTACTGTGTCATCCTCACCTAACTGCGTTACCTTGTGTAAATGAATGCCATGTTCTATTCCTCTCGTCCGTGCGCTGCCTTCTCACCGGGTGTGTGGATACTACATTTCTTCCTCTGGTCGCCTGCTGGGCACTATGTTTCCTATGCTTCGTGTCAACTGGGCTATGGCTGCCGACGGGTTGCTTTTCAACTTCTTGGCCAAGATCAGCCCGCGCACCAAAACCCCGCTAACTGCAACCCTCACCTGTGGCATAAGGGCAGGTGAGACACTAACATGCATGTTTTGTTTTCTTTGATGCTAGGGGGCTGAGTGATGATGCAGGGTCATACATTAAGAATTTTGAAGAGCCCTGACAGAAATCAGTACCAAACGCACAAAAAGACAGTTACTAATATGATAACTAAAAGCACGGTATTAGTATTATAGATATATTTGTGAAAGTAGTTCTTATTGTAGCAAAGTCCACCATCATGCCTCTGCTGCTCCAACGCAGTCTTGCATCCTTTTGCTTCTTTCCGGCAAAACTCTTAACTCGCTATTTGTTTCCACTAATTATTTCCTTTTTTTCCCCCTACTCTCTCAATTTTCCACACCCCCTGTTCTCATGCCTGTCTGTTGTTTACCTCCACCCATGCCACCCCAGCCTGTTGGGTTCCATGTTCCCCCTGCCTCGTATCATCTTTGCCATGGCTCGAGATGGCCTACTCTTCTCCTTCTTGGCCCGCGTCAGCGAGAGAAAATCCCCCGTAACAGCCACAATGGCTGCCGGGGTTCTGTCTGGTAAGATGATTCCGGGACGCGTGTGTTGTTTTGGAGATAGATGAATTCTTGTTTTCTTCTATAAGTGTGTAGCAGAAATATTGGGCCACATTTTTGGCCCCAGGAAGCTTTTCTCAGGAAGCTTTTTGTCTCTATGCCAAAAATGTCTGTGATCTTCAGGAGAGACGTGACTTCTAGGCATGGATTTTGTAAATATTGTACTGCACAAGACCACACCTTCTAAAAGGTTTATGGAGCGTCAAAACACAATGCTTCTGTAGTTGACGTCTAATCGTCCAATTTGCATAATTAGCCACATAGGTTAGCCATGACACATGTGTTTTTTCATGGAGGAAAAAAAAAAAGCACAACAAATACCGTATGTTCAGAAATGCAAATTAACTTTCTTTGGTTGCTTCTTTTTGGGTTTTGGTTTAATATCACAAACAGGAAAGAACCGCAGCTTATTGGGAATAGCAATATGTGCTTCCATGTTAGTCTTCAATTGTGTCTAAATCTGCCTTGCAATATATTATTTGGTATAAAAATGTTTCAAAACAAGTTGCTGACATATGATGTACATGTAAGCAAAAATATTTTTTATGAATGGATTCTTACAAGTGTATATATTTTTTTAATTATACAATTGAAAATAAAGAATCGATTTATAATTGGAATAAATAGGTATTGTGATTAAGATGTAAATTAATTTTTGAGCACCCCTACAACATTTTGCAAAGTTAGCAACACTGATCCCTCCTGCTATGTCTTCTTATTCTCTGGCAGACCAGAGGTGTTATGAAGCTGCATTACAGTGCCAACTGTTGTATGAAGCTGTAACAACAAGCTACATCCACAGACAGTCCCATTATAATTTGTTTATGAGCGAGGGCGATAGATAAACAAAGCAATTCAATTAGCCACAAAGTCAAGAGAGTAAAGGCACATGACTTGCTCAAGCCCAAATAAATGACGCACAGAGTGAGTGCTGACCAAAAGGGGATAGAAGGACCGTCTGGTTTGCTAAAACTAGCTGTGTCCCTAGGGCAGTTCCACTCAAATAGTGAGGCCAGGGGGCTGCGTGTGACCCTGGGGAACATGCTTTTTCGGTATCATGCTTCAAACCTCACTTTAGAAAGCTGTGGACTAGAAAACCTGCTCATTGTAGCCATTTATCCTGGCTTCCTTATTTTGATAAAAAAGAAAATCAGGACAAATTGTTTTTTTCTTTTTTGTTTTGTACGTTAAACTGTTTTATATATTGTGCTCCTGAGTCAATGTTGTTAATCAATTTAAACGTATTGATATTCATTTAGTTGATTTAATTGTATTTTTCCGTATCAAATGTTTCAATTCAGTCTAAAAAATGTTATAGTTTAAACATTTTAAAAATTATTTAAATTTTAAATAAGGATTTTTTTTTCTAACTTTAGGCAAATTGATGCACTTTAAATATTTTCTGTTACAGACTAAAAACAATGTTAAAAGTTATTATTTGTAGTAAGTTTATCTGTGTTTATTTTATTTTTTGTTTTCTTTAATATTTTTAAGGATACAATGTTATGTAACGGTGTGCTTTTAACAATTCTAATTTATAATCGCGTTTTCTTCTTCCTGGGGAGGGGGTAGTAACAGAAAATAATTGAGAAGCACTGCCTTTGGGTGAAATAGGGACTGCACCCTGGCCTGGTTTCCGTTCAATGGCAGGGCGACAAATTAGGTATTGTGAGAATTGATCCCCCGTCAGCATAGGGAAACGACTTATTTCAACCATTCTACACTGTTATGGTCTCCTGTTCCCTATTGGACAACGCTACAGATCTCAGTGTGAACGTTAAGTATACCAGGACCAAAACATACTCTGTGTTATTTTCTGCTTTAGTCTGGACCATAGGACCAAATTACAAAACTACAAAAGCCGTTTGTAACGATTATTCTCCCCTCCTGTTCTCCACTTCAAGCAATCATGGCGTTTCTGTTTGACCTGAAAGACCTGGTGGACCTGATGTCCATAGGGACACTGCTGGCCTATACGTTAGTAGCTGCCTGTGTCCTAGTGCTAAGGTCAGTGCAAGAACTTTACATCCCTATGCAAGAATCAGCTTTATGTCAATGTCTTCAATGACACTTGTCACATGGACCATTTTAATAGACATTACATCAGCATGGTCACCACACACGCTCTGCGATGTCTGCTCTCATTGAAACGAAGCCCTGCATTCATTTTGAATGTAATTTCACACTTCATCATCTTCAATACTGCAGCGCAGATTATGACTGACATGGTGATTGGCAGTACTCGTAAGCTAGCGTATTTCACAGCGAGGTCCTGCAACAGTTTTCAGGTCTGCTTCGTGTGCATGTTTGATTGTCAGGTATCAGCCTGAGCTGCCCGGTGGAGCGTATCAGATGGCCAATACCCAGGAGGAGATGGAGCCAAGCAATGGCAGTATGGGCATCCTACCCGGTGTGGAGGAGAGGTTCAGCTTGAACACCTTGCTCTTCCCAGACAGCCTGGAGCCCACCTCCCTTTCAGGCTCCTCGGTCAACATCTGCGCCTCTGTACTGGGTATGTGACCACGTCTGACTTAGAATCACGCAAAATGGACTCATGCCACCCCGTCTGTTCAGAGACGTCTGGGATGTCATCGCCCCCCACGTCCAGGAAATAATTAACAGCAGTCTTGCTTCAGGGACTGTCACAAATTTTTTTGAGTAAACTTTTGTGGAACCTCTGCTAAAGAAGCCAAACTTAGATCCTTCTATTTAATGACATTGTACACCCATTTCGTAGCTTCCTTTTATTCCAAGGATTTTAGAGAAAGCTTTGCTTTTACAATTAGTCTTATCTTGATTTGCACGCTTTTTTTCAGTCTGGTTTTAAAACCTTTCATCTGCACTTTTAAGGATTTTCAACAGCCTTTTAATATCCACTGATTCTGGTGATTCTACCATTTTAATTATTTTAGATCTAACTGCTGCATTCGACAAAGTGGATCACACTACTCTCACTAGTCGCTAAGAACAATGTCTGGGTTTAAGAGGCACACCTTTGAAATGGTTCAAGTCATATCTGACAAACAGAACTTTTAAGATCCAAATTCGGCTTCAGCCTCTGCTCCTTTGTCCTGTGATGTCCCCCAGGGCTCAAACCTGGGACCAATTCTGTTTTCAGTGTAGATCCTGCCGAAAAAATGTATATACAGTCTTGGTCAAAAGTTTACATACACTTGTAAAGAACATAATGTCATGGCTGTCTTGAGTTTCCAATCATTTCTACAACTCTTATTTTTTGTGATAGAGTGATTGGAGCACATACTTGTTGGTCACAAAAAACATTCATGAAGTTTGGTTCTTTTATGAATTTATTATGGGTCTACTGAAAATGTGACCAAATATGCTGGGTCAAAAGTATACATACAGCAATGTTAATATTTGGTTACATGTTTACATGTTCTCAATAAGGTTGTAAGTCAGGACTTTGGAAAGGCCATTCTAAAACCTTAATTCTAGCCTGATTTAGCCATTCCTTTACCACTTTTGACGTGTGTTTGGGGTCATTGTCATGTTGAAACACCCAACTGCGCACAAGACCCAACCTCCAGGTTGATGATTTTAGGTTGTCCTGAATAACTTGGAGGTAATTCTCCTTTTTGATTGTCTCATTTACTCTCTGTAAAGCACCAGTTTCATTGGCAGCAAAACAGGCCCAGAGCATAATACTACCACCACCATGCTTGATGGTAGGGATGGTGTTCCTGGGATTAAAGGCCTCACTTTTTCTCCTCCAAACATATTGCTGGTTCCTTTGACTTTCCCATTGTCGCGTAACCGAGTCTAATGACTGCATCACATGAGCCCTATTTAAATGGACTCGGAGAAGTCAACAGGTGTCGTCAATCATAATCACTCACATGAAGTTAAGAGTCCATACCATGAAGCTAATTTGATTTGATTGTAACTTTCTACATCCCCAAGATTGTAACTTTCTACATCCCCCAAATGTATAATGTATGTTGCTGTATATATACTTTTGACCCAGCAGATTTGGTCACATTTTCAGTAGACCCATAATAAATTCATAAAAGAACCAAACTTCATGAATGTTTTTTGTGACAAACAAGTATGTGCTCCAATCACTCTATCACAAAAAAATAAGAGTTGTTGAAATTATTGGAAACTCAAGACAGCCATGACATTGTTATGTAGTGTATGTAAGTGTATGTAAACTTTTGACCACGACTGTATATCGTATCATCTTTATGCTGATTATAAATAAATCTACGTTCCTCTCAAAAAGAAAAGTGACAAAGTTTAAAATCACTTTTAAATTGTCTTGAGGACATAAAATCATGGTTGGCGGTAAACTTTCTAAACTTAAATGAGAACAAGACGGAAATCATTTTATTTGACTCAGAAGTAAACCAGAATGCCCACTCAAGTGACCTGGACCCCCTGACGCCTTATTTTAAACCCACAGTTACAAATCTTGGTACTAAATTCAACAATGATTTTAAATTAGAACAGCAGATTAACTCTGTTGTACGCTCCAGTTTTTATCATTTTGGACTTTTTACAAAAATTAAATCAGTTTTTATCTTTTAACGAGCAGGCAATCCATGCTTTTATTCCATCACGTTTGGACTACTGCAACTCCCTCTATGCTGGTATGAACCAGGCCTCAATCGCAATTGCAGCTAGTCCAAAATGCTGCTGCTCGCCTTTTAACTGGCACTAAAAAACATGAGCACATTACCCCCATTTTAGCATCCCTTCACTGGCTCCCATGTCATTTTAGAATTTATTTTAAAATGTTTGGCACTCAGCATCAAGGGTTGGAATTGGGGTTTAAATTACCAAAATGATTCCCGAGCTCGGCCACCGCTGCTGCTCACTGCTCCCCTCACCTCCCAGGGGGTGAACTTGGGGATGGGTCAAATTCAGAGGATAATTTCACCACATCTAGTGTGTGTATGACTATCGTTGGGACTTGAACCTCTTTAACTTTAAAATGTTATTGTTTGTTTTTTAATCTCTTAATGGATTAGCGCCACCACATATGTCAGATGTTTTAGGTCAGTTGATCAGTTTCTTCTTGTCGTCCTAAAAAGCCATTTCAAATCCAGATCGTGCACTTTCATCTGTGGCTCCAAAACTTTGGAACAATATCCCTTTTGCTATTTGGACGGCTCCCTCTTCAATGAGTTTTCAATCACGTCTTAAAACATATTTTTACTCCTTGACTTTTAAACCAGCATGAGAGTTGTGAGATTTTAGTCTATTTTCTTTTATGTATTTATTCTCTTTACAGTTAAATGTTTTATACAATTGATTCTCCTTAGTTGTATTCTGCTTCTAAATGTATGTTTTAACTACTGTGCAGCACTTTGTGAAACTTTTTTATTTATTTATTTTTTAAATGTGCTATATAAATAAAGTTGATTACTTTGGAAAATGGAAAATATTTAGAATTGTGTTGTTCTTGGTACATTCAGGCCTGCTCATATTGGTGTTCAGCGCACTGGCAGTCCAGGGAGGCAGCGCTCTGTGGAACCTTGTAGTCCTCAGCCTCATCTTCATTATCTGCCTCGTCCTTGTTTTTGTCATCTGGAGGCAGCCCGAGAGCAAAACAAAGCTCTCGTTCAAGGTTTGAATCCTGGCTTGACCCGTCACACAAAACCACTGAAAGGACTTCCACTTAATTTCTTCCTGTTCTTCTCCTTTTGTAGGTTCCACTGCTGCCCTTCCTTCCGGTGATCAGCATGTTCATCAACGTCTACCTGATGATGCAGCTGGACCAAGGCACTTGGATACGCTTTGCCATGTGGATGCTTTTAGGTAAACGGCTGACTTGCAGATGCAAACGTTAGCGTTAACAAGTAAGGACAGGTACCGTATTTTTCGGAGTATAAGTCGCTCCGGACTATAAGTCGCACCGGCCGAAAATGCATAATAAAGAAGGAAAAAAACATATATACGTCGCACTGGAGTATAGTCGCATTTTTGGGGGAAATTTATTTGATAAAACCCAACACCGAGAATAGACATTTGAAAGGCAATTTAAAATAAATAAAGAATAGTGAACAACAGGCTGAATAAGTGTACGTTATATGACGCATAAATAACCAACTGAGAACGTGCCTGGTATGTTAACGTAACATATTATGGTAAGAGTCATTCAAATAACTATAACATATAGAACATGCTATACGTTTACCAAACAATCTGTCACTCCTAATCGCTAAATCCCATGAAATCTTATACGTCTAGTCTCTTACGTGAATGAGCTAAATAATATTATTTGATATTTTACGGTAATGTGTTAATAATTTCACACACAAGTCGCTCCTGAGTATAAGTCGCACCCCCGGCCAAACTATGAAAAAAACTGCGACTTATAGTCCGAAAAATACGGTATATAAGTAGTTGATGTTAGAGTAGGGTGTTGCCTAAACGGGCTGCAGCAGAAATTGTTAGCGGGGGGGATTGGTACAGTGGAACCGAGATTTACAAACTGCTCTATTTGCAAACTTTTCCATTTACAAACTTCTGGATTGGCCCAAGTATGCCTCTGTGTGCGGACCATGTCTTTGTGTACAAACATTTCATTCAGTCATTCGCTATGGCACGGCCGCTCTACCAACCTAGCCACGCCACCCCCAATGTGCGTGCCTTTTGCCCTTTGGACTACTTTTGTCCATTTTGCTAATTTGAGACTAGCGTGGACAAAAGGAGGAATCTCTGTGGATTACAAAAAAAGACTATTTGCAAGGAGCACTGTACATTAACGGCGTTCGCAAGTATGATTGACGACAATCAACGAAACAGCCTCTGTGACCGTGCCACGACAAGTTTTAATGGTGAAAACTGACTTTTCTGGGAAAACATGCCAGAGCAGATTTCTTGCACAGGGAGTACAGGATAGGACAGACACCGCTTTAGGCAACAAAAGGGCCCCCGTCTTGCTCTCTTCCTGTGTCTGTCTGCTTCTTTCATTCAGCTCCTTGTTGATGAGGGTAGATTTTACTTTACTAAATGTTTTTTATTGTAGCAGTATGGTTGTTAATGTTCAGGATTCTGATCGTTTGGTAGGTCACCATAGTAGCTTCTGTGTGCGCGCGCAGCTCATACAGCACAGTTATGCTGTTTTTTTTTTTACAAACTTAAGTGCACATTTTGAAAGTCTTTGCAGTTTGCAATATTCTTGCACACAACGTACAGTTACTAATCGATAATGTAGTGAACGCACTCATAAACAACTTAACATAGTGCACAAATAACTCCTCTTTAGTTTAAACAGTTGTCTAAGCAAACAAGTTTGTTTACCTTTTTCAGATGACAATGCTGATCTCTTTTTTTTGGTACAATGCGACCTGAGCTTGTGATTACTTACAGATGTCCAACGTTCTCCAGGAAGCAAAATAAATTCACATTCAGTCTGTAGTTGCAAGTTGATGCTTTTGTTTGTGTAGTACAGGTAGTTTATCATTGCTGTTATTGTGCTTCTCCAAGGTATTGTACGACAGATCAGCTGTGGTGATGTTAATGACATCTTCTTACAGGACTTGGACTTCACGGGTGTTAGATGTCCTACATGGGGTGGCTGTCCATTTAGCGAAGGCATATGTTTAACTTAACTGTGCTACTTTTGTTGACAACATTGAATCAGTAAACTTTGCCAGCGTAGCGTTCTCCTCTGCTTCTTGTGGATGTAACTAGCATTCCAGCTATCGGCATGAGTAAAGCAGCAGCTGTCACTGCTCGCTAAGGACGGTGACTGCTGCTTGCTTTCACCTCAGAGTCTCCAAGACATAAAAAAGTCTCCAATATCACTGGAAACAATCATTAGATTTGTTGCTAGTAGCTGTTTACAAAAGGAGTCGCCAAGAGGATTGACAACACAGTCAGCACCATCCTCGAGTACATGTTTCGCTTTAAGATGGTATTCCCAACTTGGTGTGCGCCGATGATAAAAACGTTTGTCGCTGCAAAACCAAGAAGTGTTACCCTAAGTTATTTTTTGAAGCTAAATTGGCCACCTCTCATCGCGATCACAGACTGTCACAAATGTGCGCGTCTTAAAGGTTAAGCCTCAACCAGGAAGTGATTAATCTTCATTCTTTTTTGATAACGCTATAATATTTTTTTATTAATCACGTGCGTTGACGGCCCTAAATTATTATTAACCTATGGGAGTGGCTCCACACTGTATGGAGACACATAATTAGCTGCTAGCTTGTCAGCCGGGGGACTACAAATAAATACAGTGTCAGCCAGAGGGGATCGGTGTTTGTGATCGGCATAATTAATTTAACTTAATTTGGCAATGGCGATCACATACTTTTTTGTGAAAACGTGTCAATACTAGCATATTTATTATTGGTTTGTGTGCATTGACGATGATGCCAATCTGTCTCTTACATTCCTCAGGTTTTGTGATCTACTTCAGCTACGGCATCCACCACAGCGTAGAAGCGACGACGGCCCGCTCGTCCCCCGACATGGAGATGGACAGCTACAAGCACGACCACGATTCCATCACACCGGAGAAGGAGGCCTTCCTTCACAACGGCATCGAGGTCAGGGAGGACGACGACAGAGACTTGTAGGGACGCGACAACCCCGTGTATCTTCCAGCTCCCTCGCTGCCGTGACTCCGTCAAGAGCGGACATTACCAGCGGTCACGCTCAAACACAGGACTATTGAAGCTCCACGCTGCCGTGCCGAGTGATTTGCATGAGGGTGCAGCTGTCTCAGTATGTATCTCGCTGCTGACCATATTTTTGAAACAACCTTGTATTGACATATTTCTACACATGCAATAACTCACCCGCCCGTTGAAGTTTATACGCTCAACAGCGCGACATTCTCCTACTCTTATGTAAGCCGTGCCGAAATGTTCTGGGACTCCTGGCAGGACACTCCAACACAAATAGTTTGTCTATGATGTTATTGCTGTCCTTCGCTTGGCAGAACAAACAGGGCCACAGTGCTGCACCTGTTGGGGCAGCACTGACTATACAACCCTTTCACACCTTCTCTGAAATGAACATTTCAGATTTAACATCCAGTGGCACAAAGCCTGCAGAGGTGCCTAATTATCCGTTAACAAGATGGCGTGTTGTAATACGAAAGCGCACATTTTCCCACTTTGAGGGAGGGAAAATGAAGATTGTTTGGATATAAATGATGAGTATTAGGCATTGCGTGATCACTTCCACAGTGCTGGCTACTGTGTCTTTCAGCATCCATTGCTTATAAAAAAATTCATTTGTATATTTGCTTTTCTCCCTTTATAACTTTTATTATATCCTTCCTGTTTTTAAGGCTTCTCGGATTTTAAGGGAATTGGATCAACCACCTGTGATGTTTGTATGAGTTCATTATAAGCCAGAACTATTTATAAGTTCAGGTCTTATTTTTAAGACCAGGTATTTACTGTGTGGGTTTTTGGGCAGTCGCTTTACAACAAAAGTAGTGCGACCATATACAGAAGAATTACAAATATGTATATACAACTTTGTTTATATTCTGTTAAGTAAATTATTTGTAAATGTCTGTTTTTTTAATGCTTTGTGAATAATTTGTCCGTGGGTGATTCAGTCCTGGTAATGTGTTGCACAGTTACTAATGTGTCACATACAGTGGGTCTGGGTTAGTTTTTGCCTCATCCCTCACTTACAGCGTGAGTGAAGAATGCATAAAGAACGCACTACCGACCTGATAAGTGGGAAAGAGAAAGAGATGATGCAGTACTATCTGCTCACAGATGCGACCTGCTGGTTGTTTGAGGCTGAGCACATTCCAGTTAGTCCTGGATCAGGGGTGTCAAACTCATTTCAGCTCAGGGGCCACATGGAGGAAAATCTATTCGCAGGTTGGCCGGACTGGTAAAATCACGGCACGATAATTTAAAAATAAAGACAACTTCAGATTGTTTTTATTGTTTAAAAATCGACCAAGCACATTCTGAAAATGTACAAATCATAATATTTTTAGTTGTTTTTTTTAATAATTATATGTTGCGGCTAGTATTACATCTTCATTTGTCCTTATTTATACTTTCTGAATAAATGATGTGATCATGTCCATCAGTCAAATAGGTGGAATTGAGTCTTGCACAGTTTTAAAATGCTACCATTGGTGCTAATTTTGAATGTATCAGATGAAATGAATAATAATATAAAAATCTAATTCTAGGATATTATTATGTAATTTACTCATTTTCCTCAACTGATGTACTAACATAATGTGGTTTATTTTGTACATATGTAGCATTGTCTACAACATTTTTATACTTAGCAAACTCATATCGCGGGCCGGATAAAACCTGTTCGGCCGTACATTTGACACCCCTGATAGTGCCACTCCTTAATGGTTCAGTCACATGCAGGATTGTCAGATGAATGATGCAAAAATACAACCCTACCTACTGTATACAATATGTATACAATGTGTGTCAGAAAAGATCCAGGATTTGACTTGTGAGGGTGCAAGATCCTGCAGTGTTTGCTTTGTTCACTGCGTGAGAAGAGGCGAGAGTTGTGGCAGGACAACTTGTGGCTGCTAACAACGCCGTGAGCATTTGACAGTTCCTGGCCGAGGATAACATCCTCGTGCTGGAGCAACCTTGATCTGGCTCCTTTGGGATTTTTTTAAACCTTTTTTCCAAGCTTAAAAAAGGTAATCAAAGGAACCCGTTTTGAAAATGTGGACAACATCAAGATGGCCGAGACGAGAGGCTGCGGTTGATCATTCCGGGAGTGCATGAAGGCATTTTCGCTGGGAAAATGTGTGAGCGAACAGTCCTGGAACTTTTCTGACACACCTTGTATGTACAGCATTGTTAAACGTGACTGAGTTCACTCGCTAAAATGGCAGTTGTAAAATGAAATATTGTACAGCCGGGACATCAAAAAAACATGTAACATTGTACAGTAGTAATAAACTCCATGAACTGTGCTTGCATCTCTTCATACCTGTTTTGTTCTTTAAGACAAAAATGTCCTGTTTTTACATCTGTAGGAATGAAAAATATGATTGTTTTAATGGCATCCATTCCAATTTACACATAAAAGCTTCATACAAATTATGTTGGCTGCAATCAAGCTAATTGATTACCATCCTTTCTCAATTGGAAAATATTGTGGGGAAAATTGATAATCCATAGCACTGGGACAGGTGTCAAACTTGTTTTTATTGAGAGTTATGGCTGCGCTCAGAGAGCCGCTTGTAACAATTAATATAAATGAATATTAATATGTAATCACCTTATGATACATAAATGCATTTGATTATTATTTGTTGTTTTAGTTACAAACTGATGGATAACTTAATTGCTTTGAAATCATAAGTTATGGTGACATGCAAATATTTAAGTATTAATCTTTGAAGGGCGTGTTTGCAACATTCACGAAGATGTCTAGAGGGTGCAGTTATAACACACAGGTGTTCTGTTACACCACCAATCACTAAGCTAGCCAATAGTGTTCTTGTTATAGTTTTTGCTTTAATTTTTTTTTTAACTGTGAGCAAGTTGCTAAGAGCCCCTTCAATTTTACAAAAGTATTGTTGTAATACAGTATATAATAATGTATTATTGGTTACATTATCAGATTAAAGTATAACAAATATGCTATACCATTCAGTAGATTTTTATTAGTACATTTTGCCAGTGTACTAGGACCACACTAAAAATGTAGAAAAAAATAGGTAATTGTAACTGGTAAGTGTAAAAATTTCCACACAAAAAGTCACTATTTCTCTCGAGTAGGGCTGTGAATCTCTGGGCACCATTCGATTCAATTTGATTAACGGGGGTAACGATTCGATTCAGAATCGATTTTCGATCCAAAATCAATCCTTTTTTTTGATAACATTGGGTGCCAGTTCTATGATTAACTACATTCCTCCATAAAATAGATAAACAGCTGTGAAAAATGTCTATATTACTTATAAGAAAACTGGTTTTGTTTAGTGAAATTCTACCCACACATTTAATAAAGTCAAATACAAATAAGGCAACAAGAAAAGTATCCCGGACTTCTCTTTTTTAAAGTAATTCTGTACAGCAGATATGAGCATCTACATCTACAATATGATTTGCCTGAGTGGCTGGACAGTACAGATTTAATATATATATATATATATATATATATATATATATATATATATATATATATATATATATATATATATATATATATATATATATATATATATATATATATATATATATATATATATATATATATATATATATACACACACACACACACACGTATTCATATATATGTATGCATATAAATGTAAACACATATGTATACATATATTAATTTTTTATACATATGCTGTATGTATATATATGTATGTATATATATTTTTTAAATGGATTTTTGTATTTTTTTCAAATCAATTAAGAATCGCAATTCATTAAAAAAATCGATTTTTTTTCCCGACACCCCTGCTGTCTAAATCAGGGGTAGGGAACCTATGGCTCTTGAGCCAGATGTGGCTCTTTTGATGACTGCATCTGGCTCTCAGATAAATCTTAGCTGACATTGCCTAACATGATAAGTAATGAATAATTCCGCTGGCAATCACAGTGTTAAAAATAAAGTTCAAAATATAAAACATTCTCATGCATTTAAAACCATCCAACCGTTTTCTGAAAAATGAGGCCACTTTAACACCTTCAATGTTAAAAAGTATATGCTAAGCTATTTGAAAATAAACATTGTTAGCTTAGCTTCTGTGTTATAGGTCAGTGGTCCCCAACCGTTTTGTAGCTGCGGACCGGTCAACGCTTGAAAATTTGTCCCACGGGCCGGGAGGGTGTATTTTTTTTGTCATAAAAAAATACAATCATGTGTGCTTATGGACTGTATCCCTGCAGATTGCATATTGATCTATATTGATATATAATATAGGATCCACAAATATTAATAACAGAAAGAAACAACCCTTTTGTGCGAATGAGTGTAAATGGGGGAGGGAGGTTTTTTTGGGTTGGTGCACTAATTGTAAGTGTATCTTGTGTTTTTTATTTTGATTAAATTAAAAAAAAAAAGTTTTTCTTTTTTTTTTTTCTTTCTTGTGCGGCCCGGTACCAATGGATCTATGGACCGGTACCGGCCCGGTACCAATCGATCTATGGACCGGTACCGGGCTGCGGCCCGGTGGTTGGGGACCACTGTTATAGGTGACTAAGCTATCGGCCTATCTCGCCGATTGTATTGTACCATATGTCCCGACAAGAAATCTGCGTTCAAAGAACTCCGGCTTATTAGTGATTCCCAGAGCCAAACAAAAGTCTGCGGGCTATAGAGCGTTTTCTATTCGGGCTCCAGTACTCTGGAATGCCCTACCGGTAACAGTTAGAGATGCTACCTCAGTAGAAGCATTTAAGTCCCATCTTAAAACTCATTTGTATAATCTAGCCTTTAAATAGACCCCCCCTTTTTTAGACCAGTTGATCTGCCGTTTCTTTTCTTCTCTCCTCTTCTCCCCTGTCCCTTGCGAGGGGGAGTTGCATAGGTCCGGTGGCCATGGATGAAGTGCTGGCTGTCCAGAGCCGGGACCCCGGGTGGACCACTAGCCTGTGCATCGGTTGGGGACATCTCTGCGCTGCTGACCCGTCTCCGCTCGGGATGGTTTCCTGTTGGCCCCGCTGTGGACTGGACTCCCGCTGATGTGTTGGATCCACTGTGGACTGGACTTTCACAATGTTATGTCAGACCCACTCGACATCCGTTGCTTTCGGTCTCCCCTAGAGGGGGGGGGTTACCCACATATGCGGTCCTCTCCAAGGTTTCTCATAGTCATTCACCGACGTCCCACTGGGGTGAGTTTTTCCTTGCCCGTATGTGGGCTCTGTACCGAGGATGTCGTTGTGGCTTGTACAGCCCTTTGAGACACTTGTGATTTAGGGCTATATAAATAAACATTGATTGAACATTGACTAAGCAAATGGTTGTTTTAAGTCTTTCATAATGAATTCACGTAATTTTTAGAACACGTAGAGGGCCAAAAAAAAAAACTAGCTGCAGGCCGCAAATGGACACCCCAGTACTACACAGTAAGAAAGTACTTTTGACAATAAAGAAGTGCCTCTCTCTGCTCCTTGCAAAAGGCACAATCAATAGAGAACAGTCAGCCTCGGCTATTTTAGTGTAGAAACCCCCACATCCAGCAGGGAGCGCTATGGTGTTTACAGAGAAAAGTCATCTTCTCTGATACATTGCCAGGAGTCGGCTGCAGCATCAGCACCAGCTCCTCCTCCTCTTTCTGTCCGCAGCATCTCTCTCTCTCTCTTTTTTCACGGCATTTCCTCCAGCAAGAGGCGGGGAAGACGCTCGCGCTTCTGCTAGCGACTCATGCATATGATGGTACGTATATGTTGACTCTACCATCACCGGGAGATTTGCATGTATTATTATTCCTATCCTGAAAATATTTCTCATACCGGGTGATCAGTGTTTGAAACGGGGCAAGGAGGTTTATTCGTTGTTTATGTTCTTGATCTGAGCGAGTCAATCGGCGGACTGGAGCGCGAAGCGGAGCAATGAGGAGGTCAGACAGCAGGCGATGGATGGCCGCGGCAGGTCAAGCCTCCGCGGTGTCGCTAACGATCACACGTAGATTATCTGAGCTTTAGGGCCAACTCCTGTGATGATCCACTGGGATCGCACCACGTTTTGCTGCGGCGTCGCTGTGCACCGTGCAAACAATTGAAGTGTGTTTTTCAAAGTGGAATGGTTGCAGTTACTTTTGGAGTCTTCCGCATATTTTAGGCTAGAAGGTATGACGAGAGGAAGCGGAGAGGACAGGTCAACTTCAGGTGAGCACATTGAAGGCGAGCCAGCTGTCTGGCGTACTGATGGAGTGCTGTCTGATGCTCAGTTTGTCCTTGAGCCGCACACGTGCACAAAAGGAGGACATGAGCACTTTTATTTACTTACTACAAAGTGTGGCTGTTCATCGCCATGTCCTTAAGTATCTAGCACCTAAAACATGCTTGGTATCGGAACTCTATCTCGAAATCGGAGAGTTGCTATTCGCACGGATCTCAGTCTTTCACAGGACGCTGATCCTCACAACATGGTCGCCTGTGGCCTTGGCGTGTGCTGCTCGGGATGCTGATGCATGCGTGATTGATTCATTGCGTCTGACCTCCGCAACGTCTGGGCAGCGATCAATTCAGCAGTACAGCCCCCCGAGGGCTAGGGACTGTGTTACAATGCTGTATAGCTCACACACTCTTACAGTGCAGTGTGTGTGTGTGTGTGTGTGTGTGTGTGTGTGTGTGTGTGTGTGCGTGTGTGTGTGTGTGTGTGTGCAGGTGGGACATGTTGTCAGGGCGCACTGGTTGGACCTTCAATGTCATTTTATAGGACAGGAGAGGGCAGCAGGACAGAGGGTAGGGAAAAAAACTATCCATGTAGTGAATGGGAGAGAGAATTAGGGCAACGTGGAAACAATTTTTTTGCAATGTCCCCACATTATTCACGTAAAATGATCGCCTTATTCAAGTAAAATGTTATATGTTGTCACAGAATTATAAGTCTCATCGAATGGTGGCTTAATCCTCGTAATGTTACTTTACTTGTTTTTCTCGTGTTTAAACTTCCATCTATCAATGTTCTATCCTGCTTATCCTCATTATGGTCGCAGGTAAGCTGCAGCCTTTCCCAGCTGACCCGAGACTGGTCTCCAGTCAATCACACTCACATTCTTACTTATGGACAATTTAGAGTAGGGATGTCCGATAATATCGGACTGCCGATATTATCGGCTGTTAAATGCTTTAAAATGCAATATCGGAAATTATCGGTTTCAACCTTCTCATGCTCTCTCATGGAGAGCATGTCCCAAATTCCAAGCTGCTGTTTTGAGGTATGTTAAAAAAAAAAAAAAGCACTTTGTGACTTCAATAATAAATATGGCAGTGCCGTGTTGGCATTTTTTTCCATAACTTGAGTTGATTTATTTTGGAAAACCTTGTTACATTGTTTAATGCATCCAGCGGGGCATCACAACAAAATTAGGCATAATAATGTGTTAATTCCACGACTGTATATATCGGTATCGGTTGATATCGGAATCGCTAATTAAGAGTTGGACAATATCGGAATATCGGACATCGGCAAAAAAGCCATTATCGGACATCTCTAATTTAGAGTCTTCATTTAACCTAACATGGATATTTTTGTAATGGTAGGGGAAGAAGCCGAAGTAAAATTAAAATTCCACACAGAAGTCCAAACGGAGATTTGAATCCCAGATCTCCTGACTGCGTGGCCTTTATGCTAACCACTAGGCCACCATGTGGCCCATGTTTTGACATACTTAAAATTACAGCTTTAGTCTTTCTGTAATTGTGACTTTATTCTCACAAATACACAACTTTATTCAAGGGATGCATTTTTTTTTTTTTTCCAAGTCGGTGCTGATACAGATAACTTCCTGCTTCTCAAGACCAATACCAAAAACCAGTGACTTATTTATTTTCTATTTTTTTGCGGCTGGTTTTAGGGCAGCTGTCGCAGTGATGCTGGCGTTTTAGTTGGCTAAAAGGCTTGATGTGTTGACGCGCAATGTTTTGTTTTTTTGTTGGTTTTTTATCCCCGTGGAAAAAATTGCAAAACATGTGGTGTAAATAGCACACGAAAAGTCTTGCTCTGAAACAGTGATTACGTCCCACATGATCGACGCCACATTTAATTACAGTGAGCTCAAGGGAAGTTTTTACGACAGCACTTAGGAGTGCTTGATTTGCCAACCCACCTACAGCATAGTATGGATAATACTGCTTCATTGGAGCGTTTAAAAAAATTATTATTTGTCTGAGCTATTTTTTCATGTTATCAGATTTAGCAGTATGATGTCATGATTCCTAATTATCTGTCTGATAGTTATTATAGACCCCCACTTTATTTTGATTTTGTACTTGTAATCATCACCTTAATCTTGTAAAATTCCAACTGTATCAACTTAATTTACAACTTTCTTAAATCACATTTTTATTTTTTTCTTAAGTTTCAACTTTATTCAAATCAAAAAGGTTTTACAACTTCTATTGTATAAGTCTGATTTTACTAGAAAAAACTACTTTTTACTTACTATATTGTTCTTGTAAAAGTAGTTTTACGCCCATAGAATCACTGCTTTGTTTTCTAACGTAATAACTTTAGTCCCATAAAATTACAACATGCTTATTATAAAATAAGACTTGTTTTGCAACATTATACATACACCTAGCCTAAATAGTATGTTAGCATCGATTAGCTTGCAGTCATGCACTGACCAAAGATGCCTGATTAGCACTCCACACAAGTCAATAACATCAACAGAGCTCACCTTTGTGCATTCACGCACAGCATAAAACATTTGGTGGACAAAATGAGACAAAGAAGGAGTAGCATAAAACACGTCTTTTTGTGGCAGGGTTGGAGAAAGTTATTCAAGTAAACAAACTGATTATGTCTTCGACCACACAAGTACGGTGAGTTCAAGGACCGTCGAAAATAGTGGGACAAAATTACGCTCACTAAATACTCTCACCAGTGATGAATGAATACAAAGATATTAAAAAGTGGGCTTTCTAACAATTAGAAACGTTTATGTCACGTTTGTCCTACAGAAACCATATTAAAACAAAAAATATATATTTTTACCCCCTTTTTTCATCTTCATACATTTCATACATTTTTCAAAAAGCTCCAGGGAGCCACTAGGGTGGCGCTAGAGAATGTGGCTCTAGAGCCGCGGTTGTCCTAAGGAGTGTAGTGAAGCGTGTTTAGCTATTCCTCGTCCTGCAAAGATGATATTTGTAGGAAACGTAGTTTATTTGTCGCCATGGAGGCGACGATTGGTGATTTAGAAGTAGCTAAACAAACTGCAGATGAACGTTAACCACTAGCTACCTATGTTTTAAAGCGCCACTTGCAGAGCAGCGCTTCAGTGTTTATAGCTTTATCGTTAGTTTTTAAGCCAAAATATGTCCATCCTCCCTCTTCTGTCTTCACGTTGTTTCTACTTGCAAGTGCTGGTAATATTCACCACGGTTCACAAGCAATGTCACCAAGGGCACGCCATCATGTCCATGAAAAAAAAAAGTACCTATATTTTTCAAAGGCAGTGTAGTACCTTCCTTATCATTATTACTGCTGTACTTTATTAGTACCGGTATACCGTACAACCCTAGTTACAACTTTTTTTCTTGTAAAATGATGACTTCGATCACGAAATATTTCCATTTATTTCTTTATTTACGACACTATTCTATACTATGACGTTGTATCCTTTTAATTTCTCAATTGTGAGATGTTATTTTGGCTTTTGTCACATTGCTTTGACAAACACTACCGCACAATTATGATGGTGCAGTGTTAAATGCATACGTCAGCATTATTTGTAAATATGTGTGTGGGCATAGTGAAAAAAGAAAAGAAAGAAAGCCACGTGACATTTTAGTGTAAAAAAATAAATAAAAAAAGGTACAAAGAAAGACAGCACACAGTCCAAACTGCCTTTGTCTGCAAGGTGGCTTGTTGGAGCTCCTCCCCACATTGCCAGGCAGCACATTGGATGCTGAGCATGCACATAGACGCATGCCTCCACTGGTCCCTCGCGCTCTTTCACACGTACATAAATATACCCACTTGCACGTGCACACTATTTACAATGAACGCTTTTTAGCGCCAACTCACAGGTGTGAACAACACATGTTGTTTAGAGTATCGCTGTAAGTCACAGACCTGGTCATGTCAAATAGGAAGCTTTTGGTGGGGTTGCAGGATTATGCAATGACGATTCAACCAATTTCCACCAGTTTACTGGGGGTGCAGTAGAAAGGCCAAGAAAAATCAATGCACAATCGCCCATCCGCTATTGGTAACGTTGCATTTTCTCAGTAAATACTGCTTGAATGGAGCACTTAATAGAGCAAGAAAGCATTACTTGGTAACTAAAAGTCAACATTGACGATGCCTCCTAGAATAAATTAGAACACTGTATTTTTTTCCCTAAGAAGTCGGAATCTTTGGGCACCTCACAATTCGATTACAATTACGATTCAGGGACTACAATTCCACATAATTTATTTATACATCTTTAATTATTATACATCATATTGTTAATATATTGTATATTATTAGCATTATTATACTGTATATTCTAAATGTATTACATTTAACTATTATTTTAATCATATGTCTACAAGGCTCCTCCTTAGCCTCCAAACGAATGCAGTATTGCGTCATTTCCGGTTTTTGGATTTAGTGCACACAGAATGGATATATGGAAAACTAGATAAATGAGAACAGTATTTAATGACATATAGTAACATATATAAAAGTCCCTACTTGGCAAGAAGGCATGTTTCATTTAATTTTCTTGCCTTACAAAACCACACATTTTTCAGACACTTTGGCCACAGTCGCCATAAACTTGCAGCTCAAAGATGCATGTCGTCTATTTCATTTATATCTATGGCTGAAAGTTTTGCTGGAGAATATTAATGCCAAATTTTAAAACCATCGGTTTTACTTTATTTAATATATGTAAAGAATCTATATAACCTATATTTAGGTCGCGCTGCAGGTGATGTGGCCTGTGTGGGTGTGGCGAGCAAAGTGAAGTGCCAAGAGGGTTGGCTCAAAAAAGTGGGAGAAAGAGAGCAAAGGGCCTAAAGAAGACAAGAGAAGCTGTTTTGATGTTTTGCGATCATTTAAAAGTGAAAAAGCCAGATATTGTGGTGAAATGTTAGCACTGTCAAACGGAGCTGGCATTTCACAATAGCACTATATCGATGACGCAGCATGTTACATTTAAGAGCAGCAAACAACTAGAAATAAGATAAAAGTCTAATTTGGTAGCTAATGCCATCTTATATGTTTGACTTGCATGCATTACAAAAGTGTTATTCAAACACATTCTGGCATATGAGAACAGGTTAGCATATACAACTTGTTTGTCCAAAAATCAAATACAAGTCCTCCTATTAATACCTTTTCATGTGTTTAATTGTTAAATACATTCTCACTCAATTTATCATGATTTATCAGTCTTTTTGTTTTGTTTGGTTCTTTAATATCTTTATCCGGTGTTAGGTTTTTATATTTGTATTTAAATATAAGCGATATATAGTGACGCTCCCATAGTAAAAGTGCAATGTATAGTTATGTGGATTTATATGAAGAATAAAGGTAATCACAAAAATGCTTGTGTATTTCAACTATTTCTTCTGAAATACACATTGAGACTCGACAGTGTGTTTTATTCGAATACTCGGTTAATGGAGTTATGATCGAGAGCTGCGACAGAGGAGGGGCAGCACATGTGTGTAATAGTATTCAGCAATGCACGGACAAGTGTGCGAAGTAAAACACCTGACACTTCCTTCTCCCACCCTGTTGTGTTGATAGCAGTGTTGCTGTCCCACCCACATCACACACTGCCTGCAAAACACAGAATTTTACACCCTTTTTGCTGTGTTGCCGATCAGTATAAACAGCACCGACGCAAAATGGGGGTATCATCAGAGATATCATCAGAACCCCAACAAGGCGGGACAGCCACTAAGGGTATTCAGCAATGTCGGGACAGGGTTGTGACATTTAACACCTGAATTTTACTTCTCCCAAACTGCTGTGTTGAGATTGTCACTAATTGCCGGATGCTGCGCAAGATATTCTGTAAAAATGCCAGATCTGCTCGGATGCGGCAAGTTTGCAGAATCTTGACATAAAAAAAGGCTACAATTCATGCATGTGCCGTAGGTGTGTCTACCTGTGAAGACACAAAAATTAGGGTAGATTGTTGCTGAGCAGAACCTCCACCGCTCCGATGAATGCAAACAATCTTTTCCTTGGTTATCATATTTTTTCTACCACCATACTGCCAAAACCCTCAGCTTGTTACTCTGCCTCACCTCTCACTGATCCTTTGCCAGCTGTCCCATCCCCCCACAGCCTGTGGTGCTTTACTGCCACTTGCTCATTGCATATATATATATATATATATATATATATATATATATATATATATATATATATATATATATATATATATATATATATATATATATATATATATATATATATACATATATACCTGTCCATATAATCGTATACATATTTATGTAATTATATATACATACACACATATACATATATATATATATATATATATATATATATATATATATATATATATATATATATATATATATATATATGTACAAACACACATATATATATACACATATATATATATATACATACATATATTTATATATATATATATGTATGTATACATATGTATATATTTGTGTGTATATATACATATATATATACACATCAAATATATATACACACATATATATATATATATACACATATATATATATATATACACACATATATGCACATAAATATACACACATGTATATATATATATATATATATATATATATATATATATATATATATATATATATATATATATATATATATATATATATATATATATATATATATATATATATATACAAACACACATATATATATACACATATATATATATATACATACATATATTTATATATATATATATGTATGTATACATATGTATATATTTGTGTGTATATATACATATATATATACACATCAAATATATATACACACATATATATATATATATATACACATATATATATATATACACACATATATGCACATAAATATACACACATGTATATATATATATATATATATATATATATATATATATATATATATATATATATATATATATATATATATATACACATACATATATATATATATATATATATATATATATATATATATATATATATATATATATATATATATATATATATATATATATATATATATATATATATATATATATATATACATATATAATAATAATAATAATAATAATAATACCTGGGATTTATATAGCGCTTTTCTAAGTACCCAAAGTCGCTTTACATGTTAAAAACCCATCATTCATTCACACCTGGTGGTGGTAAGCTACTTTCGTAGCCACAGCTGCCCTGGGGTAGACTGACGGATACACACATATATACATACTGTATATACACTGTATATTTATATATACATACATACACACAGTATATATATACACATACATACATATATATACATGTATATATATATATATATATATGTATATATATATATATATATATATATATATATATATATATATATATATATATATATATATATATATATATATATATGTATGTGTATATATATATACACATACATATGTATGTATATATATATACACATACATATGTATTTATATATATATATATATATACACATATACATATATATACATATATATAAATATATATATATATATATATAAATATATATATATATATATATATATATATATATATATATATATATATATATATATATATATATATATATATATATATATATATATATATATATATATATATATATATATATATATATATATATATATATATATATATATATATATATATATATATATATGCTGGAAAATGAAAATCTAACACCTCACTTTCTCTTTGCAGCATCATCCATTTCAGCTTGTACTTTTTCCTAAGAATAAAAGGGACATGACTCAGTCTAGGCTGTCTGCACATTGTCTTCACGTCTGACTCGTTGCAGCATTGTTGTGTGTGGGCAAAAAAGGCCAACTTCCTCGCGGCCCCAAAGAGATTTCCGCAGATTTTATGGAGTCTTTGTGTGAATCAGCTTTGCATTTGTACCTCGTCTTCTCTTTGTCTCCGCTCACAGCCATGTTGTGAGAGTTAATGGTTTTCCTGGCGACACAAGAGAGAGGGGGCGCCAGAGGGGCTCTGCCAATAACCGCCCATGACGGCCATTTTGGTTTTCAAGTTTGTCTTTATTTTGACTGCAGGCTTGAATAAATCCATAAACATACTTTTATTTGCACACGTCCTATTCCTCTTTGTTTTGTTTTCTTGCCTCTGTTGATCTAATCTAAGCAGCCTCTCAATCGTTGCCATCACTAAGCAAACGCAACACGTAACAAAACAAATCAAGGACCTTTTCATCACAGAGATGTTTGTGCAGCATTGTAAAAGACAAGCTCTTTGTTTCTGAGTGAGCGCGTAGGTGGCAGCCCTGTCTACACAGACTGGACAGAAGTGTGTGCATCATTCCTTTTCCGAGGTGTTCAGAGGTGTTGATTGTGTCCTTTCTTAGCAGATGTGTGATGGCAAAAGTGAGACATGCATGTTAACAAGCAACATCAATGCTTCCTCTCACTTGAGCAAATAAATCCTATTATACTATTTTCTGATGCATTCTTAGCAGGTAGCCTACATTGGCTGTTTGAGCGTGACAGTGGAAATAAATCAGCTTTTATTGCAGATAATCCGATTTCCACTTTCTGCTTATTCATCTAGGTATGAACACCCACTCTGACCCAAAATCCTGTTAGAGCCCGCCTTGTTATGAGAAATTAATTCTCCAGGGGTACAAAAAGGAGGTACGGGGATGACGGGAGTGGGGGGAGGATGACAAAGGGGTTGAAGAGGATTATTAGGGGGCTTTTATGGATAAAATTGGATTGGTTATGTCAGCCTTCATTATTAACTCTGTATTATCATATTTAAAATAAATTATATTAATAGTCAACATCATCATTGTCGATCACTGGAAGCGAGTATGATTAGATAGAAATAGTACACGTTTAGCATAGGGTCAACATGTTTGCATCATTTATTTACTGTACAGGTGTTAAGTACTTTATATATATATACTGTATATATATATATATATATATATATATATATATATATATATATATATATATATATATATATATATATATATATATATATATATATATATACATATATATATATACATACATATATTATATATATATCATTAACTTAGAATTTAATGGCAGCAACACATTACAAAAAAAATTGGCACAGGGGCATTTTTACCACTGTGTTACATGGCCTTTCCTTTTAACAACACTCATTAAATGTTTGGGAACTGAGGAGACCAATTTTTGAAGCTTTTCAGGTATAATTATTTCCCATTCTTGCTTGATGTACAGCTTAAGTTGTTCAACAGTCCGGGGTCTCCATTGTGGTATTTTACGCTTAATAAAGCACCACACATTTTCAATGGGAGACAGGTCTAAACTACAGGCAGGCCAGTCTAGTACTCGCACTCTTTTACTACAAAAACTATGCTGTTGTAACACGTGCAGAATGTGGCTTGGCATTGTCTTGCTGAAATAAGCAGGGGCATCCATGAAAAAGACGTTGCTTGGATGGCAACATATGTTGCTCCAAAACCTGTATGTACCTTTCAGCATTAATGGTGCCTTCACAGATGTGTAAGTTACTCATGCCTTGGGCACTAATACAGCCCCATACCATCACAGATGCTGGCATTTGAACTTTGCGCCTAGAACAATCCGCATGGTTCTCTTCCTCTTTGGTCCGGAGGACACGAAGTCCACAGTTTCCAAAAACAATTTGAAATGTGGACATGTCAGACCACAGAACACTTTTCCACTTTGCATCAGTCCATCTTAGATGAGCTCGGGCCCAGTGATGCCGGCGGCGTTTTTGGGTGTTGTTGATAAATGGCTTTGGCTTTGCATAGTAGAGTTTTAACTTGCACTTACAGACGTAGCGACAAACTGTAGTTACTGACAGTGGTTTTCTGAAGCCCATGTGGTGATATCCTTTACACACTGATGTTGCTTTTTGATGCAGTACCGCCTGAGGGATCGAAGGTCATGGGCATTCAATGTGCAGTGATTACGTGCAGTGATTTCTCCGGATCCTCTGAACCTTTTGATGATATTACAGACCGTAGATGGTGAAATCTCTAAATTCCTTGCAATAGCTCGTTGAGAAATGTTGTTCTTAAACTGTTCAACAATTTGCTCACGCATTTGTTCACAAAGTGGTGACCCTCGCCCCATCCTTGTTTGTGAATGACTGAGCCTTTCATGGAAGCTGCTTTTATACCCAATCATGGCACCCACCTGTTCCCAATTTGCCTGCTCACCTATGGGATGTTGTAAATAAGTGTTTGATGAGCAACTTTCTCAGTCTTTTTTGCCACTTGTGCCAGCTTGTTTGAAGCATGTTGCAGGCATCAATTTCCAAATGAGCTAATGCAGTGTATTCAATTGAATATAGGTTGAACAAGATTTGCAAATCATTGTATTCTGTTTTTATTTACGATTTACACAACCTGCCAACTTCACTGGTTTCGGGTTTTGTAGAATTCCCTTCCACACAGGGGTCCCGTCTCTTTTCCAGCTTGGATGTGGACTCTAAAACAGTCTGCTTTTGATGAAGTGTCGACTCGATATGTATAGTACTAGTTAGCAAGTTGGAGACTAGCGTTAACAGCTAACATTATTGGTTGACCTTAAGTTTAACAAATAAACGCACAAAAAACAACGTAGACATTTTTCCCAGAAAATTTGGGTAGGTTTCCATATTGTCAACTTTCTTAGTGTTATAAATTTGAGGTTCAGTTTTGTGATCAAAAGATGTGTCTATTATGTCCTCTACAAGCTTTTCTACAAGAGAATGTACAAGAGAATGAGAAGGCCTTAAGCAGAGGTTATTTCCTGAGAGGATCCTCTAAGCTTTATCCTATCGGTGGATTCAAAGAATACGAAAAGAAAGTGTCCATGTTACAAGGAGGGAGATCCTCTATTTGATGACAAGACAAGCATGTTTTATTGTGCAGACTTCGATTACAGCCTATTAGGGTTGGATTGCTGTCACGGAAACACACCTTTCAAACACGATCAAGCCTTTGGGAACGGTCTAAAAATATGCATGGATGAAAAGGGTGCCATGAGAGATTAATTATAGGCACTGCAAATACACGGTGCTGTACGTGCTGAAACAGAGGAGAGCATGTTCATGGCGAAGGATAACTGCTACAGTGCATTTTTATGTGAGTGCAGCACTAAATCTAATTATGTCATGTGCGACCACTCCGCAGCCATAGATTACGGTTATGCTTGTGTCGTCGCTCCATGTCCATTTGTGTCCTCTCTTTTGCTTTCTCTACTGGAATTCACACATACAGAGTGTGAATGAAAGAGAGGAGGTGAGAAAGGAGTGTGGAGTGGGGTTTTCCCCTTGGGACCACGCTCTATAGAACCTGTCTCCACTCCGGCGGGAGGAGGGGGAGGAGAGCAATAAAGCAAAGTGCCAAAGACAAATGGCTTCTGTAATACCCACATGTGCTACTGGACCGACAACAAAAGGCGCTGAGAGAAGGCCTGTGTCGATGCATGCAGGTGGCTGTAATGGCTTTGTGTGGAATGATGTCTATGTACACTCTGCATGCATGCTCAAGCTGAAGGAAAAAACAAAAAGTGGCATTTAAAGGCCTACTGAAATGATTTTTTTTTATTTAAACGGAAATAGCAGATCCATTCTATGTGTCATACTTGATCATTTCGCGATATTGCCATATTTTTGCTGAAAGGATTTAGTAGAGAAAATCGACGATAAAGTTCGCAACTTTTGCTCGCTGATAAAAAAAAAGCCTTGCCTGTACTGGAAGTAGCGTGACGTCACAGGAGCTAGGATTCCTCACAATTCCCCGTTGTTTACAATGGAGCGAGAGAGATTCGGACCGAGAAAGTGATGATTACCCCATTAATTTGAGCGAGGATGAAAGATTCGTAGATGAGGAACGTTACAGTGAATGACTTGAGAGGCAGCGATGGACGTATCTTTTTTCGCTCTGACCGTAACTTAGGTACAAGCTGGCTCATTGGATTCCACACTCTCCTTTTTCTATTGTAGATCACAGATTTGTATTTTAAACCACCTCGGATACTATATCCTCTTGAAAATGAGAGTCGAGAACGCGAAATGGACATTCAGTGCCTTTTATCTCCACGACAATACATCGGCGAAATGCTTTAGCTACGAGCTAACGTGATAGCATCTTGCTTTAACTGCATATAGAAACAAAAGAAATAAACCCCTGACTGGAAGTATAGATGGAAAATCAACAATACTATTAAACCGTGGACATGTAAATACACGGTTAATGCTTTCCAGGCTGGCGAAGGTTAACAATGCTGTGCTAACGACGCCATTGAAGCTAACTTAGCAACAGGACTGCACAGAGCTATGCTAAAAACAATAGCTCTCCACCTACGCCAGCCAGCCCTCAATTGCTCATCAACACCCGTGCTCACCTGCGTTCCAGCGATCGGCAGAAGGACGAACGACTTCACCCGATGCGTTTGGCGGCCCGGAGACGTAGGAAGTCAAGGTGAAGTCGGCGGCTAGCGCGGCTAGCGCGGCTAGCGCGGCTAGCGCGGCTAGCGCGGCTAGCGCTCCAACAAAGTCCTCCTGGTTGTGTTGCTGTAGTCCGCTGCTAATACACTGATCCCACCTACAACTGTCTTCTTTGCAGCCTTCATTGTTCATTAAAAAAATTGCAAAAGATGTCCAGAATACTGTGGAATTATGAAATGAAAACAGAGCTTTTTGTATAGGATTCTACGGGGTACCATAACTTCCGTTACTCGGACTTCGTCACGTGCATACGTCATCATACCGCGATGTTTCAGCCGGATATTTCCCGGGAATTTTAAAATGTCACTTTATAAGTTAACCCGGCCGTATTGGCATGTGTTGCAATGTTAAGATTTCATCATTGATATATAAACTATCAGACTGCGTGGTCGGTAGTAGTGGCTTTCAGTAGGCCTTTAAACGCTTCATTCACATGGCAGATAGGGTTTTAGAAATAAGTCTAAAAGTGTATTCTGCTTTATAGTATGTTGCCCTAAATGCTGAAGTACACAGTAGCGAGTATGTCACAGTCAAAACAGCAGTGGAACAAAGAACTGCTTTTTGGTGCACATGCACCTTTTCAAAATGGCACTGCTACCTCCAGGCCTGGTGTGCATTTTGCCGAATTTCCAGTTGATTTGGTTTGGTTCTGACAATTCGGCCTGGGCTGATAACAGAGTTTGCTGCATGAATCACTACATTGTCCCACTAGTTATTGCTGACAAACGTGACTACTGTCAGCCCTATTTTGAGAGGAAATTAAGCACTAACGCAGGCATGTCAAACTGATTTTCATTGAGGGCCACATCGCAATTATGGTTGCTCTCAGAGGGCCGCTTGTAACTGTGAAAAATACATGAATATAAATGTATATATATTAGGGATGTAACAATATTGTATATACCGCAGTATTGCCTTTTCAAAATAGTGCCATGGCATGTGACTGTATCAAACAAAACCTCGGTGTGTAGTTTTTTCTGGCACTTTTGCATTGGAAAATAGCAAAAAAGGTCAAAACTGTCATGTGGGATCAAGACAAACAGCTCCAAGTATCGCCAACTTCCAATAAACCACCCACCCTCTTTGTGGTTTCGGTAAATAAATGCAAATGCTATCGTTATGTTATAGTTATTTATATAGTTATATTACAGTAGTTATAATTAACGGTACTATAAGTTTTAATTCGTTTTAGCAGGTTATTTTCAAAGGGGATTGTTCTGAATTCATTGACATCTGAACATGAAATTGTTTCTCGTTTCAATGGGTTCTAAACATACTCTAACAAACAGTGTTGCCTCCAAAGGCCAAATGTGCCATTTTAACCATACAGCAGCACCATGAGTAAAGAGTTTAGCACTACATAAGGTAGTAGGTTGCAACCTGTTAGCCATGCAGATATGCTATCAATGATTGTGTGAGCTTGAAAGATATCAGTATCTATGTGTATTACATTTGGGAAGCCACCCTTTAGTGGACCAAACAAAACAGCTGGTGAGCCAGACTTGCTCTAACACATCTTACAAACATGTTGAAAACAATATTGGATACTGCCATTTTATCAACACTCGCACTTGCTTATTTGGGTCCCACATCAACCTTAAGAAAGTCAATGACTTCACTATAAAAGTGGGTGACATTGTTATCACCAGGAAAGATGTGGTCACCTACCTAGGTTCCATTCTAGAGGCTAATCTTTCCTGTGATAAAATGGCAACCAAGGTAATCAAAAAGGTCAACCAACGAACGAGATTTCTCTACAGAATTTCCTCTCTGGTCAACAAAAGCACCATGAAGATTCTGGCGGGAACTGTCATTCAACCCTTTTTCGATTACGCATCCACCTCCTGGTACCCTAGCACCTCCAAAACCCTCAAATCTAGACTCCAAACATCCCAGGACAAGGTAGTCAGATTACTGCTAGACCTCCACCCCAGATCACACCTCACTCCTACCCACTTCTCCAAAGTGGGCTGGCTCAGGGTGGAGGACAGAGTAAAACAACTTGCACTGAGCCTAGTCTATAAAATCCGCTACACCTCCCTGATACCGAAGTACATGTCAAACTACTTCCTTAACGTAAATGACCGCCATAACCACAACACCAGAGAGAGCTCCACTAACCACGTTAAACCCAGATTCCGATCTAATAAAGGTCTTAACTCATTCTCTTTCTATGCCACATCAATATGGAATGCACTCCCAACAGGTGTAAAAAAAAGGGCATCTCTATCCTCCTTCAAAACCGCACTAAAAGAACACCTCCAGGCAACTTCAACCCTAAACTAACACCCTCCCTTCCTCATCATACCTCTTCGGATTGTAAATAATCAAATGTAGACACTTTTTCTTATACTTTCTGATCTCTCTCTCTGTGTCCACTACTTGCTGTACATATCCTACCAAGTCAGTTCTACACTGTTCCAATGTCCATTTCTCTGATGATGCAATTGCTGATGACTGAAGTGTTGATACCAACCAAACCTAAACCTAAACCCCCTCCCCCTCCATAATGTAAATAATTCAATGTATATACTCTGATGATTATCTTGTGTGATGACTGTATTATGAAAATAGTATATACCTGTATCATGAATCAATTTAAGTGGACCCCGACTTAAACAAGTTGAAAAACTTATTCGGGTGTTACCATTTAGTGGTCAATTGTACGGAATATGTACTTCACTGTGCAATCTACTAACAAAAGTTTCAATCAATCAATCAATTATCTGTGAGTATTGGCTATAAAAAAAATAACTTGGCTTGTATCACACAATATAATACGGCTTTGTGTTGTTCAGTCAATGAGAGCATTTATGTGCTCATTAGCAGTAATTCCCTCACTCTGCTCTTGTGAGCTTTTCAACAGAACACTTCACAAACAGGCCTCCATAGCGCTTCCTATAGTTCCTCTATTAACATCATCCATTAGTAGCTGGAGCGACTCCTGTGGCAACACTCTATTGTAATGATCTAAATACTGTACATCATCACTCCCACAGAACAATTCCTGCTTGGATTTATAGACAACACTGAGAGGATAAGAGGGCAGTCTTTATTTCCTTGTTAAGCACCTATTGCTCAGCACCTCACTAAATTTGATCACTTCTGAGATACGGCTTGGCTCGTATTTTCACCATGACTACTAAAATGTATACGACTTAACCCACATGGACTGAATGTACCTGGTGGTAAACAATTGTCTCAGTTTCTTAAACCGTGAGGTGTTATTGTGGTGGTGACAGTAACGTACAACAGAAGGTGCAGTATGCATGAGGGACCTGTTAAAAAACGGACATTCACGTTTGCCTGTGTCTTTTTGATGCTGTTTTACGCTCAGGGAAGACCAAAGGATTCAAACGTGTATTCCGTCATTCCCAAGGATGACAGTGCCATGACAACAGAAGCACTATCTTAGTTTTATTTATATTCAAAGATAATTTATTTGTGTGCATCCATTTTTTTCACTATGTTTAGTTCTGTGTTTACTTTATTTATGAGCTCATTATAGTCATCACTACTGTAGAATATATTTGTGTCGTCTGCAAATAGTATACATTTCAGTACTTTGGATGTATTAAACATATCATTAATATATACATTAAACAGTTTTGGCCCCAACACGGAACCTTGGGGGACACCACAAGCAATGCCAAGAGTATCAGATAAAAATTGACCTATTTTTACAAACTCTACCCTCCATGTTAAATAACTTTACAGTCACCAGCCAGCCCCATAATTCCATATCTTCCCATTTTATCTAGTAGAATTGAATGATTAATGGTATCAAAGGCTTTTCTTAGATTAATAAAAATACCAACTGCATATATTTTATGCTCCAGTGCATTAGTAATTTCTTTAATAGCTTCAGTTATCGCCATTGAGGTTGTTCGCTTGGACCTAAAGCAATACTGACCGTCATTGATTATATGATGCTTCTCAAGAAAAGATTCAAGTCGAGAGTTAAATAGTTTCTCTACGATTTTTGAGAACTGAGGCAAAAGAGAGATTGGTCTGTAATTGGTGAAAGCGTGTTTGCTGTCACTTTTGAAGAGCGGAGTTACCTTAGCGATTTTAATTTGACTTGGAAAGCAGCCAGTCTGGAATGATAGGTTACATATATAAGTTAAGGGTTTTACAACATTCGGTATAACTTTTTGAACCAATATCATGGCAGTCAGTGGAGCACTTACTTTTACACTTCCGCACAATGTTTGTCACTTCCTGCTCATTTGTAGCTGAGAGGAAGAATGACGAAGAATTCTGTTCAATAGTTGATTTTGTAACTCCATTGTCTGGGATATCAACAGCCAATTTAGGACCAACATTTACAAAAAAAACTATTGAACTTATTCACTACATTACTCATATTATAATCTTCACCGTTTTCATAAATAAAGTAATCAGGATATGTCAATTTTGAATATCCTTGTTTGATTAGACTATTCAAAAAATCCCAAGTTCCTTTAAAATTGTTTTTGTTTTCATATATATATTTTTGATAATATAACCGTTTGCTTGTTCTTATAATATCAGTTAATTTATTTTTGTACTTCTTGTATCGTTGTTCGACTTCTTTTGCTTTTATTTTTGATGAAAAGTTTGTAGAGATTGTTTTTCTTTTTACAGGCATTAATTATCCCTTTTGTGATCCAAGGGCTATTTTTATTTTTTTCCTTTTATAAAATATTATTTCACGGGGCAATGTTTATTATGCAGGGAAGTAAAGATGTCTAAAAAATTACAATAAGCACTGTCCACATTTGGTTCTCTGTAGGGATGTCCGATAATATCGGCCTGCCGATATTATCGGCCGATAAATGCGTTAAAATGTATTATCGGAAATTATCGGTATCGTTTTTTTTATTATCTGTATCGTTTTTTTTTTTTGTTTTTTTTTTTAATTTAACATAAAAAACACAAGATACACTTACAATTAGTGCACCAACCCAAAAAACCTCCCTCCCCCCATTTTATTTCTGTTATCAATATTCTGGTTCCTACATTATATATCAATATATATCAATACAGTCTGCAAGGGATACAGTCTGTAAGCACACATGATTGTGCGTGCTGCTGGTCCACTAGTAGTACTAACCTTTAACAGTTAATTTTACTCATTTTCATTAGTTACTAGTTTCTATGTAACTGTTTTTATATTGTTTTACTTTCTTTTGTATTCAAGAAAATGTTTTTAATTTAGTTATCTATTTTATTATTATTTTTTTAAATGTACCTTATCTTCACCATACATGGTTGTCCAAATTAGGCATAATAATGTGTTAATTCCATGACTGCATATATCGGTTGATATCGGTAATTAAAGAGTTGGACAATATCGGAATATCGGATATCTGCAAAAAGCCATTATCGGACATCCCTAGTTCTCTGTATAATGAAGTCCAATCTTGAACTGCTAAACTAATGTTTAGGGCACAGATTGTTTCCTCAGTTGTTATTCGTTTAGAGATTTTTGCCATAGTGTCTTTGGTTTTCTTGAGATGACAGTCATATAAAGTAAAAACAGGTAAATGGTCAGCGATATCACATATAAATAGGCCACTGGTTTCCCATAATGTTAGTAAAAATGTTGTAGATGATTGTGGCACTATGTGTTGTTATTCTGCTTGGTTTGGTTATGGTTGGATATAGAGACAAGCTGTACATTGTGTCAATGAAGTCATCAACATGTTTTTGCTTGGTTGAGTTTAACAAATCAATGTTAAAATCACCACAAATAAATATGGTTTTATGGTTCACAGAGGAAAATAGTTTACCCATCCACTCATTGAAAGTTTCTATGCTTGAACCAGGTGCCCGATATACACAGCTCATGAAGATATTTGTCTTTTTGTCATTTAGGATTTCCACTGTTAAACATTCAAATAATCCATCGACTGCTATGGTCATGTTTGTTAAAACTTTAAATGTAACAGATTTATGAATGTACAATACGACCCCTCCTCCTATTTTATTTATTCTGTTTATGTATCTTAATTCATAGTCATTCAGACTAAAATCAATCAATTACCTTTATCATTGTTGAACCAGCTTTCAGTAATTGCAATAGTGGTAAATGGACGACTAAATTCTTTCAAGTAATCCTTGATAGCCTCAAAGTTAGTGTACATGCTTCAACTATTGAAATGTATTATTGACAGACTATCTTCTGATTTGACACTGTTTTCATATTGTTCACAGGTAAAATGATTACAGTTTTTTGCAATCACAGAGAAAAAATTATTATCAGGGTCTATCTCCATATCAGTCTCTGTTGTGGCGTGCTCTTGATACTCAAACATGTCCAGTTATTTTTCTTGATGTTGTAGGTCCTTCTGTAACATATCCATATTAATACTTGGTGTGGTCTGTGTTCTTGGTGTGGGTAGCATTGAGATGATGTAAAGGTCACAAAGCTACATTGATACAAAGTACTACATCAATGTCAATACTTATCAAGATCTTCTATTTTCCTTATCACCAAGACTTTTGCTTCCTCCGGCGTCCCATTTAATTTGATGAAGATATTACAGTTCGTTACCCAGGTTTGTTGAATCTTGCTTTGCCTTTTAAGTTGTCGTGCGATCCTTGCGATGTCAGCATTTTTCTTTGTCAAGTGTTCATTTATGAAAACATCTGTACCTTTCAGTTTGCGTCCTTGCCTCATTAGTGCGATTTTCTTTTTCCTGTTTGTGAATCTCATGATGACAGCTTCTAGTAGGCCAAGAACCTGCTCCTGCTGTGTTCTTACCGCAGTCACATCACCGCACAGGGAGTGGAGTGCGAGCCTCATCTCTTCGAACTCCTCCGATGTCGGGCTTTTCCTTGGTGGAGGCATTCTGATGGTCTATATGTCGACGCATCCAGCAAAAGAAGAAAAAAATCCCACCTCCGTATCTCCGGCTGCTAATGCTAGCCGGCTTCGGTGCTGCGGGCTAGCGCACCGAAGTGTCACGGCACAGTGACACAGCGAAGCCAAAAAAGCACAAAAAAGTACAAAAAAGATGTGCTGGTTTTGCACAAGGTGATCGTCAAACTCGGCAGCCCCAAGACGAAAACAGTTGGTCAGACGCGTGCGAACTCCAAACAGGAAGTGACATGTATCATATTGACATGAGTAAACTGACAACATGATAGATTGCCTTAAAAAAGAAATATCATATTTCAGTGCAGCTTTATTGATTCATATTACTTGTAATTGGTATTGGAACTGATCCTCTAATATTTGCCAACTTGTCCAACTTTTGAAACACTTTTTCCAGTGGGTGTTTCACGGCCACATTTGTTCATGTCACAGGTGTGTGTGTGCGAGTGACAGGAAGAAAACCTTTGATTTACTTAAGGAAAAAGCATTTGAAGCCTCCTGCATTTTCATTTATGAATCTCCAAACCACCAATATATGACTACCCATTTTTCCCCAGACTTTTTGCTTAGGAGAAAATGATACTATATTCAGATATTTTGGGGCCAGTACGGTATTATACAACTATGAAGAAAAAAGTCAAGACAAGTCTACTTTTTTACTTTATCAAGAGAGTTTTAGCTTTTTTATGCTTATAACTTTGGGGAAACAATGTTGCAAATGCGCCCTAGTGCACTAAGCAAGTTCCATATACTGGAGACATACTTCGATGGCTTAAGATCCCTGACCTCAACCCTAGAAAGCACCTACAACAAAGACAGCAGGTACCTACTTACTTCCATTTCCAAAATTATTCAATGAGACATATTTTTGCAGTCTGTCATTTTGCTTCCGCTTGTGGTTTGTGCCAGATTGATGTCTTCTGCTCTTTCCCTCGCTCTCATTCAACCGCAACCATCCCAACACTGCTGTCATCAGCACTGCCGCCAGTGCTGCATCAACGCTGCAATTGATCAGCCACATTGTCATTTGAGTAAACTCACTCGCTTGCTTTTTCTCTTTCACACACCCTGCCCTGGCCCTATCTTCTGTGTTTGCTCTCGTAATTAGCTAATTATTTGTTTGCAAGCGCCAATTGAGGGTACATATTAGCAGGGAGGCAGAGTGGGAGCCGAGTGTGCTGATAAGCTTTACAATTTGTTTGTCCAGCTCCATGATTTGTTCCTCGCACTTCAAACACATCCTACGACTGTGTGGTGGTCATGACTTGAATAAAGACAATTTAGTTAGGCCAACCCACATGTCCGTTGATTAATAGAAAAAACTTTGACGCACAGCAAGGGCTCTGGAACCAGTCCTCTCGAGAGGGGCTGGACTCTCTTCAACTCTGGCATTGCAAACAGTGAGGGGCAACGGGCGGGGGTGGCAATACTTGTTGACGTGTGGCTCTGAGCCTGTACTTTGGAGTTTAACCCCGTAGACGAGAGGGTAGCTTCCCTCCGCATCTGTGTGGGGGTACGAGTCCTGACTGTTGTTCGTGTCTACGCACCAAACAGCAGTTCAGAGTACCCGCCCTTTTTGGATTCGCTAGAGGGAGTACTGGAGAGTGCTCCCCCAGGGTGACTCCCTTGATTAATGGGGGACTTCAACGCTCACACTGGCAATAACAATGAAACATGGATTGGCAGAATCTGAACCCGAGTGGTGTTTTGTTATTGGGCTTTTGCGCTCAGCACAAATGATCCATAACCAACACCATGTTCAAACATTAGGGTGTCTATATGTGCACTTGGCACTAGGACACCCTAGGAGGCAGTTTAATAACAAAAAACTATATTAGTTAGGGCAAAATATTTTGCAGCACAAACGTAGCACAAACAAATGAGACAAGCCAGAGGAGATTTTGACATAATTGGGGACTGTTTATGAATAACATACACCAACAAAAGGGTCTTACAGTATAAAAAAATTAAGGTTAGAACTAGGTGTTTTTTTTAAATGCTTCAGTATTATAACGATTAGACAAATGTCATCATGGTCCTCAGAGGCCAACTCTAAAACCGTTTTGCGTAATGAAGGCATGTTTTTTCAACCTATCTTGTTGTATTTTTATAGACAAATGCTTGTCAGACCCCAAAGACCTATACTAAATTTGATGATGATTGGGCTAAATTTGTGGGTGAATTTTTTGTAGAACGCGTTGAGCTGTGTGAAAAATGTCAAATGAATCCAACTAAAGTGGTTAAACATTAGGGTTTAATAACAGTGCCACAATGTGGTGCATCTGTTGGAAAAAATTGCACAGGCAACACAGTAGGTGTGTGTGTTATGCAAATGTTAACCCTTATGCATTCAGCAGTTTAGGTGTTAAAAATTAAATGGACCTTTATTGTCATTGCACTTAAAAAATACAACATTTTCAGTACAAACCTGTCAAAAAACAGATGGGAACACTGATTGAGTCGACTCCCCGTAAAAAAGGTAGAAAAAATGGTAAACATGATGGGAAAAGGATGAGAATAGGAGCAAGTCCCAAACTAAACTCTGGTGGCAGGGGGGTTTAGTTAGAAACCAGGAAAAAAACTCACGCAAAGCACGTATACATATTATGAGATACACCTCGAGAGGGCAGGGGGAGGGCATCCGGCCCAAAGCTGCCGCCACCAGGGGAACTGCCCCGTTTTCCATCCTACCACGTGAGGTGAAGCGTCGAAGACGTGAGATTTGGGGGGTGGGGTACGTGTATGTGGCATGTATTTTCCTTGGATGTGTGTAAGCCTACAGAGTAGCTCTGTTCCCCGACCTAGGTGCTCTTGCAAATGCGACAACACAGACAGTAAGTCTAACATAAGTCAACAAACAACAAGTGTATGTCCATAAGAGACAGGTAGGATATTTGTAGCGTCTTTGCTGCACTGTCCTTTTAGGGGAATCTGAAAGCTACAACCTTACCAGGTTGTTTGCAGCCAGGGAAAACTAATTTCAACTTTTCACTGTAATTGTCTATTTCTGGTCCTTAAATGCATCATACTTCGCGCCACGCATAGCCAAGATGTTGTCCAGTTTGCGATTTAGTCCAAAATTACAAACGTCTGAGTGCACACAGCTCAGACTGAAACCCCCAATCATTTATGGCAGTTTTAGGGTACCTTGAACGGCTGCCAGCATCTTCCGATTTGTCGATACACCAGGGTAACACTTCCTCCAATCAGCAGATGTGCTGTTATCATGATTTCGAATAGGCAGATTTCTTCAACGTCCTCGACTGAAGGGGTTGCCAGGCACGCAGTACTCCGCTTCTGCCAAGAGTCCGCCGTGTGTTCAGCAACAACCGTTCCGTCAGGAAAGGCAGGTTTCCCCGAACCCGAGACCTTGTCAATTTTGTTGAGAGGATAGTTGATCAATTCCATTGTTTATATTTTGGAGAACTGTGCAAACAGAGTTTTTTGATTGATTGATTGAGACTTGTATTAGTAGGTTGCACAGTGAAGTACATATTCCGTACAATTGACCACTAAATGGTAACACCCGAATAAGTTTTTCAACTTGTTTAAGTCGGGGTCCACTTAAATTGATTCATGATACAGATATATACTATCATATATACTATCATCATAATACAGTCATCACACAAGATAATCACATTGAATTATTTACATTATTTACAATCAGGGGTGTGGAGGAGGGGGCGGGGGGTAGGATATGGACATCAAGTAGTGGACATAGAGAGAGAGAGAGAGAGAGAGAGAGAGAGAGAGAGAGAGAGAGAGAGAGAGAGAGAGAGAGAGAGAGAGAGAGAGAGATCAGAAGGCATAAGAAAAAGTATCTGCATTTGATTGTTTACATTTGATTATTAGCAATCCGGGGAGGGTGTTAGTTTAGGGTTGTAGCTGCCTGGAGGTGAATTTTTATTGCGGTTTTGAAGGAGGATAGAGATGCCCTTTCTTTTATACCTGTTGAGAGCGCATTCCACATTGATGTGGCATAGAAAGAGAATGAGTTAAGACCTTTGTTAGTTCGGAATCTGGGTTTAACGTGGTTAGTGGAGCTCTCCCTGGTGTTGTGGTTATGGCGGTCATTTACGTTAAGGAAGTAGTTTGACATGTACTTCGGTATCAGGGAGGTGTAGCGGATTTTATAGACTAGGCTCAGTGCAAGTTGTTTAACTCTGTCCTCCACCTTGAGCCAGCCCACTTTAGAGAAGTGGGTAGGAGTGAGGTGGGATCTGGGGTGGAGGTCTAGAAGTAACCTGACTAGCTTGTTCTGAGATGTTTGGAGTTTAGATTTGAGGGTTTTGGAGGTGCTGGGGTACCAGGAGGTGCATGCGTAATCGAAAAAGGGTTGAACGAGAGTTCCCGCCAGAATCCTCAAGGTGCTTTTGTTGACCAGAGAGGAGATTCTGTAGAGAAATCTCGTTCGTTGGTTAACCTTTTTGATTACCTTGGTTGCCATTTTATCACAGGAAAGATTAGCCTCTAGAATGGAACCTAGGTAGGTGACCTCATCTTTCCTGGTGATAACAATGTCACCCACTTTTATGTATCATTGACTTTCTTAAGGTTGATGTGGGACCCAAACAGGATGGATTCTGTTTTACCCAAGTGTATGGATAGCTTGTTGTCAGCGAGCCAGGTGCAAGTTCTACAGAGCTCAGCACTGAGGATTTTCTCCACCTGTGACTTGTACCAGCAGGGCAGAGTCATCCGCAAACAAAAACAATTCACAGTCGCATGCCGATGACATGTCGTTTATGTATATTAGGAACAGTAAAGGTCCCAATATACTGCCTTGGGGGACTCCACAGCTCACCAAGAGGGGGGGGGCACGGTGCCGTTCACCTCTACCACCTGCTCCCTCCCCTCCAAGTAAGATTGTATCCAGCTCCATGAGGTTTTGTTAAATCCGATTGCTCTGAGCTTATCCAACAGTATAGCGTGGTTAACGGTGTCAAAGGCCTTCTGAAGGTCCAGCACGACCATGCCGCAGTATTTGCCCGCGTCCACCTCATGTTTGATGTGGTCGGTCAGATAGAGAAGGCATGTGTCAGTGGAGTGGTTAGTTCTGAAGCCGGATTGGAATTTGTACATGAGTTTATTAGTGGCAAGGTAACTATCGACCTGTTCATAAACTATTTTCTCCATTACTTTCGAAATGGAACTGAGAATAGAAACAGGTCGGTAGTTGCCAGGTTCCAATTTGCTTCCTTTTTTAAAGAGGGGAGTTACTCTTGCTATCTTAAAATCTTTTGGTACTTGGCCTTGTGTAATTGATAGGTTTATTATGTGCGTGATGATCGGGGCAATGATGGAGGCAGAGTCCCTGAGGAATCTGGAGGGAACATTATCAAGGCCGGTGGCCTTGTTAGGGTGGAGCGCGCTCAATTTTTTAAACACCTCATCAGCTGTGACCATTTCTAATTTGAAATCATCGTTGGATACTCCTAGCTTTCTGTAGAAGGCTTTAATGTGTTCTACACCAAAGCGACCAGAGTGGTGGGACAGCTTGTTGACAAGAGTTGCGGCTATGCTGGTGAAAAAGATGTTAAGTCTGCTAGCTACCTCCATTTTGTCTGTAATGAGGGAGCCACCCTCCTTGATGCTGATGTTGGTGAGTCTTGTTTTAAGTTTCTGGCTGCAACCAGGGAGCTGGTTGTTGAGAATTTTCCAGAGCTCACGTGGCTTATTTGTGTTTTCCTCTATTTTGTCGTTAATGTAATTTTTTTTTTAAGGATTTAGTCAGGTTGGTTGACTTATTTCTTACTTTATTGCATTGCTTTTTGAGAGTTGAAAGGAGTAATTTGAGGTTGATATTATTGGGTTGTTTATCTACTTCTGTTTTACATTTTTGGTATTCAGAGTATTTCCTGTCTCTGTCTTTTATGGCAGCTAATAGGCCCGGATTCATCCATGGTTCCGAGCGGGCTTTGATCCTGACTGTTTTCACAGGAGCCATGTCATTTAGTATCTTTAGGAACGCCGTTTTGAAGCGATCCCAAGCAACATCGACCATGTTGCTCGCGAGCACAGGGGACCAGTCCCACTCATCTAATTTTAAATTAAAATTGTCATTGGAGTATTTTTTGAGGGATCTGGATTGGGCTGTTATGTGGCCATTGGCTTTAGGTTTAGCTATTTTGCGGGTGCAGAAGGTTAGATAGTGGTCGCTAAGACCACAGATCATGACCCCACTATTTTTTATTTTAGGCCGGTCTGAAGTGAGAATGAGATCTATGGTTGATTGGGTGGAATCACACACCCTTGTAGGTAGCGCTATTAGCTGGGAAAGACCGTGCAGATTACAAAACGTGCTGAAGGATCTGAAGACAGGCGCATCTTTGCGTTGAATATATAGAGGCTACAAGAAACAAGACAAAACAAAGAAGCCATCAAGAGAGACAAGGGGGAGGGGAAGGTAAAGTGTCCCCCTTCGAATAGTGCCAGACAGAAAGACTACGTAAATGTTGTAAAGTACCTTGTTGTTTAATACCTTTACAACATTTGTTAACAGAAAAAATATGTCTCGGTAAATATCAGTTACCATACTTAAGATGTTGGCATTTTTACCTTCTAAGGAAAAAGCCTCTGATAGACTTTTGAGATGACCTTCTACAAAACAAATCATACCTATTTTGCTCTTCCCACAAGGCAACGGGAGCTTCTGTCTTTGACGTTCTCACTGCAAACACACAGAGCAAAGCCACCTGCTGCACGTAATATAAAGGGCAGGATTTCAGTTTGCACACTTGGATTCTACTCAAACATTCATCAAGATGAGCTTCAGAACACATACATTATGACTCTCCCAGTAATGTAATGCACAGACAGGTGGCTGAATGCAGTAAACTATGATAAACTAGTATTGCTGTAGCATAATTACACACTATGGGGTCACCAACAATAGCTAATACTCTCCTTACATTTGCCCTCCTGTCATCTGTTCGTCAATTTCCTTTAAACATTACACTAGATACTGTCAATTTGTGCATAACTCATAGCCAACTGTCCCGGCATTTGTGAGTAGAGGAATCAGCCATATGGTGCGCTAAAGGAAAGTGTTAACCCTCCTGTAGAGATCAGGCCCTAGCATGGCTTGATCCTCACAGGGCTGATGATTCTGCTCCCCAACACCAGCATGTTTTCTCCTGCTAGTAGCATGCAAACACTTACTAGTCACTGACATGCACTGTACTAGCGTACACACACAAAACAATAATTTTGCCTCAATAAATTATATTTAAAAGGTTTTTTTGGGGGGCGGGGGGCATTACAAAACACTTCACACCTTTCTTTTTATTTCTCTACATCTCTCTGAATCATCCCTGGAGTTATTCCAGTCTAACAAGCAGTGTGTTGACTGATCCAGCCTTCACCTCTCTCCTTACTTGTCTCCTTTCTCAATGCCGCTCCGTGAACATCCATAATAACATAATCAACCTCTTGCTATAATTGCTGGACCCATTACCTGTAGTGCTCTTGCTTTATCATAGGGATGTACAAACTTTTTTCATTGAGTGATGCATACACAAATTTTGAAGGAGGCGGGGGACACATTTTGTACATTAAAGTTACTAAATCCAATACAATGTAGGCCAATCAATGTATGCTAGACTATCTGAACAAAACATCCACACTTAGCTCTGTGATATAAATAACAAAGCAAGCGTTTTGGTGCACTTGGCAAAGCATTCACAATTGTAATTGGGATCAAAGGCTGTGCAGTAAGAACATATGCATAAAGTAAGGATGTGATGCTCACTGCTGGGTGAATGTACTGGTTATTTCTTTAAAGAGCCCTGTTGTTGAAAGCTCAAAGGCATGGACCAGAGTTAAACTTACTGCATGCAGGAATAATAAATACACAAGAGAAATGCGCTGTCTCTACTGTCTTATATTCTGGTAAAATGGTAAATTATGTTGTTCGTTGTCTTATACGGTTTACTTTTTCTTCCAGATTGCAAAGACCTCAAGGAGGAATCATCACTGACATACTTTTTAGCAGCAAACGCAAGACAAGAAGCGAGCTGAGGTGGGAAAAAAAACATGAAATTATATTCTCAAAGCACCATTATTACAAAGACTTTGAAGAAAATAAAGTGAGAAGAAAGAAAGGTTTTTAATCAATGGCCTCAGGCTTGTGTCTTTGAAAACGCCCAAAAAGACAGTCCAAAATGAGCATTCCAACTAGTTTAACAGGACTTGGTGTTAATGTTGACAGAGCAGCGGACAAAGTCACAAACAAAGCTCGGATTCAGTTCTCCCACACTGGGGATGACAACGACAATCGCTTGCCTTCTTTAAGTGATGACAGAGAACAGTTAGAGGACACAGGGTACAATATGACCCCCCTCCCACCTTTGGTATGTCAAAGTGAGTCCCATGACAAGATGATGATCTGGGGTTCTGAGCAGCAATGCTCCCATCCTGGGCTCAGAGAGATAGAGCTTGTGGAATGTCAGGATATACACAGGTTTCTGAGAAGCCCAGAGGAGGAGGATGACGAGGAGGATGAGGGGGGGAGCACAAAAGACGGCAAAGACGAGGGGCCAATGTCAATATCCTCCAGTTCGACTGCCAGTTCTGCTTCCATTGGGGTGAAAAGGAACGACAACGACAGCAACAAGGTGGAGAACAGAGCGCAGAGAGACAAAGAGGTGATGGGAAAGATTACCTGTAGTACAGAAGGACTGGACACTTGTGTGACAGGTTTAAACAATGAAATAAACACCAAGACAGGTGGAGGAGGGCTCAAGCAGTCCAAGTCTGAGACAAATGTGTTTGTGTCAAATCTATCTACCCTTAAACTCAGTGGAAGTCTGTCCAGCGTCCTGGATTCTCGTAGAGACGCTTTAAATTGTCTGCCCAACTCCAAGACCAACCCCTATTTGAATGCCAACGACGCTACCTCAGCCCAGAGTTTGAGAAGGGCAGCTCCTTCAGACCACAATCCTCCAGCGTTGTATCATCAAAAAAGACACGAGGAAGAGAGAATCCAGTTCAGAAACGGATCTTCTTCTGAAGGAGGTCTGGGCCAAAGAAGGAGGACCAGTTTTGACGAAAGGGTGCTACCACCGAAGCGGCAACAGCTTGTTCGACCTCTCTGTCAGACAGAGATGGGAAGAGTCTCAAACTTAGAGTCTGGTGCACAGGATGCTGAAATTGGACAATTTCCCTCTAACAATACTGCCACAATTTCACCCAGTCACACTGACAACGGGTCAAATAGAAAACTTGCAAGATCATCTTTACGTGAACCCTCAGATTTTTCACATCTGTACAATGCATGTGGAGTCTTACAACCCAGACAACCCAACCGGGCAGTGCAGAAGGAGGTGTCACCGGTGGAGAGGCCGCCAGGGCCAGCTGCAGAGTCTACTTCAAATCCCTGCAAGCCATACACTATGGAGAAGCGACCCCAGACTCAGTTCACCTACAGACGTAACTGTTCTAGTCCCAAAAGGACATTCACACCTCCCCAATCCCCTCTCAGGACACCCCAGGGCTCACCACATAGACAAGCCTCAATGTATCTCATATCTAAGGATACACAAAGAGGAGTTCAAAGCAGCCCTACTATAAAGACACCAGCTCAGGACAATGAAAGCATTTCAGTGAGAGCACCAGTTATAACCAACATAACCCCGACTGAAATCCCCAAAGCGCCTCTTAACAACCAGCACAGAAACTTTAACTCAAGCCATAACTCAAGCCCCAAAGAGAGGTCTCCTTCACTTAAACCTAAAGGAGTTCGCCCCAAAATCATTACCTACATCCGGAAAAATCCTCAGTTCAAGCCTCAAGCTGCTGACGGACATTATCAGGTATCTTCTCTACCAGCAAGGTTATCAGCATATCCACATGGTGCAACACTCGGTTCCTTCAAAGACACACCTATAGACCTCTCTAAGCTTGACAAAGAAACCAGAGGGGTACCAGTGCTCAGTGCCTCCAATTTGCTTTATGACAAGTACCGCAAGGAGGTGCAAACCAACATATTCCCGTCAGGATTAATAAGTAGGAGTATCCATGCCCCTGGTCATACAAACACTGTTACACATACACACCCCCACAGCTATACAGCACCCCCAAAGCTTGGCAGCAAAGCAGGGGACTTCTATGGAGCTCAGCCCAAGGTAGGCATTCCTAAACTAGTTGTTCTAATTAAAGGCCTACTGAAATGAATTTTTTTTATTTAAACGGGGATAGCAGATCTATTCTATGTGTCATACTTGATCATTTCGCGATATTGCCATATTTTTGCTGAAAGGATTTAGTATAGAACAACGACGATAAAGATTGCAACTTTTGGTATCTGATAAAAAAAAGGCTTGCCCCTACCGGAAGTAGCGTGACGTAGTCAGTTGAACATATACGCAAAGTTCCCTATTGTTTACAATGATGGCCGCATGAAGTGAGAGAGATTCGGACCGAGAAAGCGACAATTTCTCCATTAATTTGAGCGAGGATGAAAGATTTGTGGATGAGTAAAGTGCAAGTGAAGGACTAGTGGGGAGTTGAAGCTATTCAGATAGGGAAGATGCTGTGAGAGCCGGGGGTGACCTGATATTCAGCTGGGAATGACTACAACAGTAAATAAACACAAGACATATACATACTCTATTAGCCACAACACAACCAGGCTTATATTTAATATGCCACAAATTAATCCTGCATAAAAACACCTGCGTGTTTGTTATGCTAGCTCCTAGCTCCTCTGCTAGCTCCTAGCTCCATAGAACACGCCAATACAATTCAAACACCTGATCAACACACACAATCACTCAGCCCAAAAGACCGTTCACCTAACCCAAGGTTCATAAAGCTTATATATTTTTAAAAAGTTACGTACGTGACGCGCACATACGGTCAAGCTATCAAATGTTTAGCAGCCAAGGCTGCATACTCACGGTACCTGATATTCAGCTGGGAATGACTAGAACAGTAAATAAACACAAGACATATATATACTCTATTAGTCACAACACAACCAGGCTTATATTTAATATGCCACAAATTAATCCTGCATAAAAACACCTGCGTGTTTGTTATGCTAGCTCCTAGCTCCTATGCTAGCTCCTAGCTCCATAGAACACGCCAATACAATTCAAACACCTGATCAACACACACAATCACTCAGCCCAAAAGACCGTTCACCTAACCCAAGGTTCATAAAGCTTATATATTTTTAAAAAGTTACGTACGTGACGCGCGCGTACGGTCAAGCTATCAAATGTTTAGCAGCCAAGGCTGCATACTCACGGTACCTGGTATTCAGCTGGGAATGACTACAACAGTAAATAAACACAAGACATATATATACTCTATTAGCCACAACACAACCAGGCTTATATTTAATATGCCACAAATTAATCCTGCATAAAAACACCTGCGTGTTTGTTATGCTAGCTCCTAGCTCCTATGCTAGCTCCTAGCTCCATAGAACACGCCAATACAATTCAAACACCTGATCAACACACACAATCACTCAGCCCAAAAGACCGTTCACCTAACCCAAGGTTCATAAAGCTTATATATTTTTTAAAAGTTACGTACGTGACGCGCACATACGGTCAAGCTATCAAATGTTTAGCAGCCAAGGCTGCATACTCACGGTACCTGGTATTCAGCTGGGAATGACTAAAACAGTAAATAAACACAAGACATATATTTACTCTATTAGCCACAACACAACCAGGCTTATATTTAATATGCCACAAATTAATCCTGCATAAAAACACCTGCGTGTTTGTTATGCTAGCTCCTAGCTCCTATGCTAGCTCCTAGCTCCATAGAACACGCCAATACAATTCAAACACCTGATCAACACACACAATCACTCAGCCCAAAAGACCGTTCACCTAACCCAAGGTTCATAAAGCTTATATATTTTAAAAAAGTTACGTACATACGCAAAAAAAAGTTGCGCACATACGGTCAAGCGATCAAATGTTTAGAAGCCAAAGCTGCATACTCACAGTAGCACGTCTGCGTCTTTGTCATCCAAATCAAAGTAATCCTGGTAAGTCTGTGTTGTCCCAGTTCTCTACAGGCGTCTGTGTATCGAAGTCAAAAGTCCTCCTGGTTAGAGTCTCTGTTATCCGAGTTCTTCCATCTTGACTGCATCTTTCGGGAATGTAAACAAAGAAGCGCCGGCTGTGTACTGTTGTTGCTGACTACGTTCGAAAAATACGTCCATTTCGCACCGACAACTTTCTTCTTTGCTTGCTCAGCTTCCTTCTCCATAATGCAATGAACATGATTGCAACAGATTCACGAACACAGATGTCCAGAATACTGTGGAATTATGAAATGAAAACAGAGCTTTTTCGTATTGGCTTCAATGTGGAAGGCATACCCGTGTTCCCCGGTCTACGTCACGCGCATACGTCATCCTCAGAGGCGTTTCGAACCGGAAGTTTAGCGGCAAATTTAAAATGTCACTTTATAAGTTAACCCGGCCGTATTGGCATGTGTTATAATGTTAAGATTTCATCATTGATATATAAACTATCAGACTGCGTGGTCGGTAGTAGTGGGTTCAGTAGGCCTTTAATCACTTAGCTGAAACGCAAACATAAGTCATTAGTATTCATCAAAGTACTTTATGATTCCATTATTAGGTCGGGAGATCTACCAGTTTCAAAGAGACTTCTGCAGAGGACCCACTGCAGATCCGGACAGCTGCTCAGGCTGGAGGCAGTGGCAGTCTCTTACGCTCTGGCCGAGGAATGCGTTTAGGTCTGGGAGCGGTCACAAGGACAGCTTCAGGCTCAGTCAAAGGCAAAGAACCTGGCCAAAGTCAGAGGTCGGCAATCAGCCAACCAATCCAACCGGTCATCCCAGCAGCTAGCCAGAAATGCCAAGATACAGCAGGTTAATAATAAGAAGTCTAATTTACTTTTTATCTACCATAAATTTGACACACCAGTAAGCTACGTTATCTCGCTGCTCCCTTGCACACGTGTTCCCATGTGTCGTTGTGGGACTGCTCTGACAATTTGGCCTGAGATGAAAGTAGCTCATTGAAATGCATTGCCTCAAATTTTGGATGATCCGATCAGAGGATTTTAGCATGCCCTCTGATCCCAGGCAGCATCTTTGAAACAACATTAATAAATAACTACCGTACTTGATTTCTCTTCACCTTCAGCTGAGTCAAATTTCTAAAAGGCACATTTTACTCACCACTTCTGGCACCTGCATTTCTATTTATGATGCAATAGGACTGCCAGTGGAATATTGAAGTTAGAAATTTGCTAATCATCCTCCCACCAATGCAAGGAAATTAAATACATTCCCAATCTACATACCTAATCTGCTCTCTCCTTGTATCTGATAAACATAAACATGTAGTGCATTTGCCATATGTTCGGATATACAGATCTATATCATAATTATAAATACAAATCTATTCAGCTTAGTGCTATAATGTTCCCCAGCTTCCTTTTTACAATCCCTGTTGATACATATTAGTGTTCCGCAGCCTGCTGGGAAACATAAGCTTTGAAGTGAACTCCAATGAATTCTTAATTAATGTCACTTTCTTCCCGCTGCAACATTTTACAAAGACAGCATGCAAGCAAAAATATTGTGCTGCATTAGTGTGCATTCTCAATACAATGCTGGTGATTGGGATTCATCTATTAAGCCTATAAAGCACTCTAAAAAGACATCTAAAAACTGCCGACAGCACTCCATTTACATTGCTTGACCGGCATGTTAACGAAGCTACTACTTTTCTGGCCTCATGACACATCACCTTCCTCACTCTGCTCCGTTAGACCACTCGAGAGTAGCCAGCTACAAGCAAACAGTTAGCTTGAATGGCTAGTAACATTGGTTGAAGAAGAAACCTGTTTCTGCAGGACTGGATTTGAGTTTGGGAAATTTAGTACTAGGTTATAAACCATACATTTCACCTGTATAGTAGGGGAATAAGGCACCAAGCCGAGAAGTTGGGTCAACTTTGAAAATCCACGTGCTACCAATGGAACGCAGCATAAAACCAGACAACATCGCTAGAAAGCACTTTAACTGAGGAGTGAGGATTGCTCTGAATTTAACAGCTCTGGGAGAGCACAAGTGCTGAAAGCTACAACCATCCTATCAGTCAGCATTGCAGTGAGAGCGAACATTGTAAGTCACTGTTTTATGTTCTTATTTGAAACCTTTACCAATAGTGCTACATGGTAACACTCCAAGTCTCTCACAAAGTCTGCCATTAGTGGTAAAGACACAAAGTGCTCTCTTCGCTATTTTTGTTGACGGAAGTAGCGTTCATTATTATGCACTCTGTGAAATCAATACGCCCAGGAAATAAGTTATGGTAATGCTTAAAATTATATTACATGTTTTCATGAATGTGCATGTTACTACATTACATACATACTTACAGCGTATATTTAATGATGTTTTAGAGGGCTTTATAGACCAAATTTTCCTGTTACTTGCATTGTTAGCTGCCTCGTACGAATAGTTTTTCACTAAATTGGATGCACTAAAAAAAGAGAAAGACATTTCTTTTAAGTACCAAAGTAAGAACATTTATCAAATATAGCAGGGGTTTCAAGTATACGGTAGGCCTAAATCCTGACACCCCAGAATACCTGGCAACTGAAAAATAAATAATTAAATAAAATATTTACAAACCAGCAAAGCGAGCTATAGATTCCTCAAAGGCACATTATTTGATTCTAATGGATTGATAAAGTAAACCATGTGTAAATGTCCCCCAAATTTGTTTTTTGAGGGCCATATTATGTTTTTTGAGGAGAGGCGCACTGTGCCACACTTTGAAAGCCGCTGCTATATTGGATAACTCTTGTTTCCCCTTCAGATTCAGTTAAATAATGTGTGTTTTCATTCAGCAAGAGGGGGGCCCGTGATGTTCAGTTTTAAGTGGATATTTGTCTGAATCTCCTCGCCCTTTGAAGGGGAGAACCAGAACTGGGGACAGGAGGGAAATTGGTGCATTTATCTTTAATGATCTAGGGCTTCCACATCCAAGCATTGAGCTCCAATCTAATACTGAGACCAAATGGCTCACAGGCTCACAATAAGTGAGGAGGAAAGCAGCAGCAATGATAGCACTTTCAGGCCCCCACTTTTTCACTTCCGACCAACACAGCTCATATTCTTTCCCCACATCAAATGTTTGTATTCTTGGATTGATGTGATGGGGGCTTTGCAGCATCCAGTTGAGAACACATTAGGCCAAGTGGAGAGGAAACAACGTATTTCCTACCTTATCTCGCCAGCCAGCAGGGGATAATGATTTACCCCGGATCTAGACCTAGCAAGGCACATGGAGAATGTGTATAGTTGTTTGGCCCCCTACATTTTATTGTTTTACTTGGGAAAAAACTGCTGTTGGTATCCCTTTGTTCACAGATAATCATTTCCCCACTCTTTCTGATTGATTGGCTGTCCACAAGATTTATAGAGAAACGAGCTCAGCTCAATTTAGTCTATGTATTTAAACCCTGTGACAATGTTAGCATTATAGTACATAAAGTACCAGGCATTAACTCACCACATGGAGTCGAAAGCAGCTGTTAACAGACTGTTGTGTTAGTGTTAGTAGTTTTTAAATCGGAGTTCCCAAGCAGTCGGGTATCAGAAAGCCCAGAAACAGCAGAGTCAGCACTGGATGATGAACAGTTCACCAGGAAACAAAGATCATATCTATGCAGAATTGTTGGAATCCTTGCTCACACTCCCAAATAAGCTGCGTCCCTTTTTTCCACCAGACACCCAGTACTGTCCATTTCCATGGTCAAAGATTCTTCTATTCACTACCAAAATTAATAGTACAGTAACCAAAAAATGGCGCTGGACAAGACTGACTATATGTCCACTGACTCTTTCATGGTACTGTTCAACAAACAAGGAATGGAAGAATGAAGACGCAAAATGTCTGATCAGTTCTATTTTAAATGTTTTCTTTTAATTGGTGGGTTAAATGAGCACAGTATTTTTTTAAACTAATCACCTTCCTTTAGAGAAAGAAAATTTACGTTCAGCAATATTATGCCTTAGAAAGTAGTTTTAGAGCCATATCAGAGGGGGCACTTGCCCGTGTGTGCGGGTATGCCAGCCCTGTCATGTTGAAAATATTTGACTGTGGGATACCGTGTTGCTGTGTGAAAGTGCACACTGTTGTGTAAATATCCAGCTCATATGGGTTGTGTATACATTTTTGAAATACCAGATTGAATGTTCCAGAGTGACCAAAAAATCGGAACACATTCAAATTTCATAAAATCCTATAAAATCTCAAGAAATTTACTGACCTTAAACTTAACGTCTGTGTTCGATCATTTACCAAAGTTTCGGTTATCCTGGACGCTTTGCATAAAAGTCATGTTCTTTACAAAATCTGCAGCATTGGAGGCAAACTTGATTGCAGCCTTCAGTCCATCAATGTGAAGAACAAACCTCAAACAACAGGCAAACAGAAGAAAAATCAGGGAAAGAGGAATGTGTTCAAGTAATGGACATTTTGCGTGACGTCTGCAAATTTGCCTCCAATGCCACAGACACCTTTTGGAGAATATTTAGGAAAAAACATGACTTTTATGTAACACGACAAAGATAACTGAAACTTTGGGAATGATCGTTCACAGGTTGAAGTCCAAGGTCAGCAAATTTTAGCTAGACCATTGTAGTTTTGAATAAAATGTTTATGGGTCACCCTGTATGTTGCTGGGATAGATTATTTTACTCATGACTTCTTCCTACGATTTGACAAACTGTGTTGTTTTGTTGGTACTCTAGCTGAAGATGAGGTTTTCACCTATCATCCACCTGCCCCTGAAGCACCGGCATCAGCGCAGGAGCAGGCCGTGACTTCCAGCAGGTCTCTGCTTCCTAAAGCAGCAAACCAGTCAGGCCTACGTCCGCCTGGCTTCAGCTCCACCCGTCTGCCCGTGGGCCGCCTGGCAGCGTTTGGCTTTGTCAGGAGTTCTAGTGTGTCCTACGTCTCCTCCGTTCGCTCTGCTGACAGTGCACGGAGCGACCCAGGCAGGACGGTTCACTGTAAGTCTTAATACAGTATCTTAAACCTGCTTGATGACTAGAGAATTTTATATACTATATCTAGACAGTGTCATGATCATCACCATACTGTTTTTATTACCTTGTTTTATTCACCCTTCTCATATAGTTTACATAAACACTCCCCACCCACGTTCATTATGCTACAGCTACAGCAAAAGATGCTTTCCTTTTTTTTCTTCCAACATACAGTAGCTTCATGATTGCTAATCCTAATTGGAATTAGACCCACCAGTATCAACCTGGGATTACTTTTCTTCAACAACGAAATAGAACATAATGCTTACCCAACAGTTCACCCCTTACCAACTTTTTCATCTTTTTGTATATACCAGTAATTTACATGAGATAACTGCCTTCTCAGAAATGTGTAGAGCTGGAACCCTCCATTAGAATAGCAAGTGTACACAAAGTTGTAATGTGGTTGGGTTAGTTGGCTGGATTTGGGTAAAACTGCATGCTTTTTTAATGTGACCTACATAGCTTGCTGTTCCTCACCCAGTTACAGCTGACGTAAGCTCCTCAGCTCTGGCGTACGTCACTTTCACTGTTATGTCATCCCTGTTTCCCCCCTGAGTACTTGTTTCATCTCCACTTTCGGCCTCCCATTGGTTGATTCTTGAGTACGAAGAGCGTGGCAATGTGGGGGATGCAATGCTTCTTAGCAGCTGTGAAACTGGGGAGGAACTCTTCTGCATGCATCTCCATACCAGAAGATTTTCATATTTTTATCAATATTTTATAATATTTGGGCTGATAGACACGAACAATCATACAAACTTCGAATGATAGTCCAATTAAAAGCAAACTAAACCTATATTATATTGTATAATATAAATACACAATAGCAGGGGTCCCCAACCATTTTCTTCTGAAAGCTACTTTTACAAAATAAAAATGAGAAAGAGAGCTACTCATTTTTGTAATGTTTAATTTCATCGCTATTTCAACCCAAACAAGGAACAAGGGAATAGGCTTGTTTTGCCAGAGTATGAACAACATGTTGGTATTCACAACTCACATTTTGTATTAAAATGTTTGTTCACCTAACATTTCTAGTGCAGGGTTGCTTCATCACTATTTGAGCTACTCAGGCAAAAAGAATCGATTTAATGTTTTACAATAATAATACATATTTTTGGAAGTGCTTTTCTATAATCTCAGACACTTTACAATAATACACTAAAAGTACAATTAATCGATAGACAAAAAGCAAATATGCAGAAAATATCAGTAATTGATCTAAAAACTGAAAACAACTAGGGATTGAATTTTAAAAAAAGCATTAAAAATTAAAAGCCAGTTTAAAAGGGTGTGTTTTGGCATTATATGATTGGCAATATTTAAATTGTACTTCATTTAGGAAGCATATCTCCATTCAAACAATACAGTTATTATTTTTAGGCTATTTTGTGGTAATTTGTCATTAATTGAATAAATAAATAGCTATAAAAATACTGAGAGATTAGGCAAATATTCTTTGACCTTTTGGCAAGCTACCGGTTGCTCACAAGCTACTGGTTGGACACCTCTGTACTGTACTCTATATAGTTTCTCCATAAAAAATACAGAGATTGAAAATAACATACTGCAATGATAGTTTCAGTGGCATATTGGTTATGTGTTCATCAAAGGTTGATGAAAATTCTCATTTTTATTTTTTAATCTCTTCTTGAAAATTATGAAACGATTTAGAATCAGAATAAATAAAAATCACAATCTTTTTTTAGAGAACCCCTGGTCACTGGTGTTGCCCACCTATTTAGACAATAAATACTTGTGAGTGTACTCACTATTGGGTTTTTTCTTGTTGTTAAAGGCAAAACACATTATGAGCCAAGCAATGTCTTTTTACTACAAGGAACAATTAGAGAACGTAAGATAAACGTCCCTGGAATTCGAGCCTTGTGCTGATTTGAATTTTAGATACTGCCACTTCTGCTTATAAATAATTGCAGTGTAAAATCTGCGCGTAGCCCAAGGTGTTACGGGGAAATAATGAGATCCCTCTGCGTAAGAACACGGTTTGCTTCATAGCAAGATGGTTGCTTGACAATTAGATAGAAAACATTGCACTTGTGATCAGAAAAATAGCCTGGTTTTCTAACTAACAAAACTATTTTATCTCTTGACACTGTGTTTATTTGAGCGAGTATGCGCGCATGAGCGTAATGTGTGTGTGGGTGTGTGAGAGAGTGTTTGTGATACCTTTTTTTTTTACTGCTGCATCACTGCAGGGAAGTTTTCCCCCCTTGGCACATTCCACAATCCGATCAAAGAGCAGTCAGATTGACAGATGAGTTCTCGCACATCCTTCCAGCGCTTGTCGGCGGGTAGAACGTCTGAAACTAAAGAAAGTGGGTAAACTAGTTGGCAATAAGGCACTTCTGGGGCTGCATATGATGCCGAAAAGGATCATTAAGGAACAGAGTTATAGGAAGGCAAGGTCTGCCGATCATCTGTATAAGTGGGTTAGAAAGTGATCCCTTGAGTTTAAGCTCCCCACTGTCATAGCTCATCAACCTGGTTACTGGCCATACTTGACAATTATTCCACCTAAATGACACAATTCTATGCTATATTGTTTGTGGCAAGCCGGATGTTTGAATCTGTTGCCAAATCGTTTTGTCAGAGAGGCTGAACGATGTGCTTTGGGAGCCCTAATAGATCACTGGGAGGAAAAGCAATCTGATACAGTTGACGAGCTGCATGTTTAAATATAAAACTGTATGTAAGTATTAAGTTCTAGTATCTGGGGATGTATAGGTTACTATATAAACTATTGATTAGCCATTAACATGATCCTCTGGCTGACATCCCTGAGGTGCTTGAATGTGTGTGTGAGAGAGTGAGAGCATGCATGCATGTCAAGTACATTGGGAATACGTTGTTAATTCCACTGTGATTGACAGACTCCATTACATAGTGGGGGCAGGGGGAGATAGTTGAACCCTGCAGAAGAAGGCCTATGTGCATGATGGAAACTCAATAGCCAAAACAAACAAATTATCGCCGCAATCAGTCTTTTTTTTTTTAAGTGATAGTGAAATAATGATGAAATAGATCAAGCGTAGGACAGACAGGAAGTGTGTGGGATGAGAAATAGAGAGGGGAGTGGATGCTGCACCCCAGATGCCACGGCTCGGATCTCAGATTTTGGTGTGTGACTCACGCTAGCTAGCTGTGAGCAGATGGTTTCTATGGCGCATGTGCGCATATAGTAGTTACACACACATGCACACCCGCTAGTGGAGAAGCAAATCAGATTGGCCAATTAGATATGGATGCCACTTGGCAACGGGAAGGCAGGAAAACTATCGTGGCAGCCTTGACGCATATACTGACACCATTTCATCCATCTTCTCCTTTATCACGCTTCATATCATCCTTGGTTTGGACCAAAGTCAAAGTCCAGAAATGCATATCTCACTCATACACACACATCACACAAAATATTAGGCACACCTACACAAAGTAATGCATTCAGTACAATCTACATTACATTTATTTTACCCTGCTTAGGGATGTAATGAATACCATTAAAATGGAAAAAATGGTAAAATTCCCGACGATTAGTATTACTGTGTCAAATTGTATTTATCGTAAAACCTTGATTAATTACCGCACTTGGAAAAACTCCCATGGAAAATGCTAATTTCGTTGTTTTTTTTAACATGTCCTGTCCAGCCACTCAGGAAAATCATACTGTTGATGTAGATGCCCAAATCTGCTGTACAGATTTGCTTTAAAAAATAGAAGTATGGGATAATTTTTTGTATTTGACTTTATAAAATGGATATATTTAGTGTTCGGCGCAACCGGACCAGAGTAGGAGGGGATAGAAAGAAGGAAAAAAAAGACAGAGGGATAAATTGCGGGTACAAAAGGGGGATAACAACAAAAACAACAACAGAATAACATCAGCAAATACAATATATACAAATATGATACCAACAATTATAACAAAAAAACAGTTAACAAGGTAGATAGTAATAACACAGAAATGACAATAAACCTTATTGGGCTACAAACGGAGCAATAAAAATACCAATAGATACAACACAATTGATAATGAATAATAATAATTACTTTTATTGTCGACATTAAAATTCCTTCAAATGCAACAATACACAAACATGATGATGAATACTTGAATTATAAAAACAAGCAAAAAAAGAGGGGCAAGAAAGATAGATTGTTATGGTTAAAATTACCCGAGGGGTAGATATATGTTTGATGAAACGTGATTTTATGCATAAGTTTATATTCGTATAAAGTATGTGCATGTACAGTATATACATGTATGTATGTTTGCATAGTGAATGTGCGTGTGGATGTATGCACTGTGTGTGTACGTACATATGTGTGTTTGTATGTATGTACTAGGGTTGTCCAAAAACCAGAATTTTGGTACCAGTACCAAAATGTATACTGATACTTTGATACTTTTAAAAATAAAGGAAACTACAAAAAAATGTCAATATTTGCTTTATTTTAACAGAAAATCTTACAATACAATAAACATATGTTTCCTATTGCACTCAAATAACCATTTTAGAAGGTTAAAATATAAATTAAAGGGTATTAAACACATTGGGCTTTTCTTGTTGCACTCAAAGAACAATTTACAATTTGCCATACTACATATAGCCTGCCATAATCAAGGATTAGGTTAGAATAAAATAAAACATTTTATTGACATTATATTAAATGCTTTATGATTTATGGTTGCCACTCCTGGTCTGTGCTTTAAGAAAAATACAATTATTAGTAAATACTAAAAACAAAACTATGGATAAACGTACCCAGATAAGCCATGTATCAGGTAACACACACATTTGTTAAACATAAAACACAAATTGTAGAAATTTGTTACAAAATTCAGTCATTTCACTTTTATAGACGTACAGATGGGTCTTAACTCCGCTAATATTTGGCATTAAGCCAAGCAGCTGTGTGCACGTCTACGTATCTACATGTGCACAACAGATGAGCTGGAGCTTATGAGAGTAGCGTATGTGTGTTTAAGAGAATGGCAACGTATTGGCTAAATGACATCAGTGAGTGAGTGGGCGAGTAAAGAGAGAGAGAGAGAGAGAGAGAGAAAGCGCGTGCACTGGGCAGTAGAGTGATGAACGTGTCCAGTTGTGTCCTGCAAAACTAATAATAAAGCAACCAGATTGCCACAAATCGGCGGCCTCGTCATTCTGACTTTAAAGCGGAGTTTAGCAAACCCTTTGGCGGGTAAAGTGAAGGGTGTTAACCCAATGGAAACATCGACCCTGAAGGGAATGTCTGCCCTGTGCTCCTCTACTACGGTCTACACTGGAACAGAACAGTAGGACAAGTGTAACAACAACATTACGTGTATACACACAATTGTAAGAATTTGACAATGATAATCTTGAAGATTTGAACAGTTTACATTAACTCTTACTATCTAGCTAATTAGAATTGGCTCGCAAGACTGTTTAATGTGTGAATTTATTTGTATGTATTTTTTTTTCTGTAGCGGAAGCAGCAGCTGACAGTTGTAGAGGCAACACCATAAGTGGCTTTGTTGGTCATGCCAAAGAAATTTGACACTGTTTACTGCTGCGTGCTTTTAATGGCCGACTTGTGATTGGCTAATAGCATGTTTGAATTCACCGCATTGATGCTCATTAAGCAAATTTTGGAGGTCTTTCTGCACATGTTGCAGAATGCCTCTCTGGGTTTACAATTGATGGGCTTAAGCCAATTTTGAAAAGTTAGCCAGCCAGTCACTTTTGCTGAAATTTGCAGTTTCTCATTTTCCTGACGTGTACTCACTTTCTCGCTTTCGCCACAGCATGAGTACGTTCCCACGATGTAGCATTCCAAGCATTCGGGGTTCTGACCGGCCCTAAACAAGAGCCAATTAAAAGTATCCGCCTGTCATTCATCACACTATACCTTCAATCAAAAGTATTGAAGGGGAACTGTACTTAAACCCTCCAATTAAACATCCAAATTTGAATTAGTTGATCAATATGCTATACACAGAAACATTTTTAAAATTTTAACTATTTAAAACATGCTGTAAAAATGCATATCCTCTGAAAATATGCATTATATAGCCACAAACTGGAGGATATATTTTTAAATCAGGATACACTTTTTTTAAAATGTTAAAAGGTTTTACGAATGATAAGTGAACATCATACTCGGAATGCAAATGATGCAATTGTTTGGAAATAAATGACTGATTTAAACATTTTTGAAAAAGACATGTCATGGAATTATATTTGGAAAAATGCATTAGAAATAAGGTGAGTCATTTTAACATCTTGAATAAATTGTATTGTACACCCTCACAGTTAAAATGAGTACAGTAGATAGCAAGTTAGGTATAGAGTGTCAGACAGCTGAAAGAAGGCTTATTTATTTATTGTGGGATTGTCAGAGAATAAGAGTTGTGGTCTGTTGTGAGAATTGCCTTGTTTATCCATCCAAAGCCACAATAGCTGCCAACCCCCTGCACAGTCCTCAGCAGCTGCGCTGGCCTGCACCATAAACAAACGGTAGCAAAGACAACCGTCGCAGAACCCCTGGTAGCCAGCAGTACCTCACCAAATCAAAACAACCATAAAACCGCGACCAACAACCACAAGCCGACAAAACCATGGAGACCAACCAGCGCCAACCCCCTGTCCAGCCCAAACGTCAACATGCAAACAAGACACATCAACTCTACCCCATACAAAGAAACGGCACTCCCCAACCCAAACCCACACAAATACACAACAGAGCCACAGCACCCATACCAAACAAAAAGGCTGCGCTGCTCCTGCACCAAGCCATCGATACAAACTCCACAGCGCCAAGCCGATACAGACGGACACAAACCTTGCCCAACATGAAGCGAACCCACACAACACCACACAAACCGGAAGCGAAACTACCAACCACCCAGTGCACATGCATCAAAAAAATACATTCCAAAACGTAAGAAGACAAACACATCCAAACACACAAAACAAAAACACCATGGCCCCCATGAATCCAGAACAACGCCCGATATACCCTCTACCAAAAAGCACACTGCGCGGTCCCTCAGTCACCCCAAAAAAAAATCCCAACTACAACACCACAACAACGACAACCGTGACCACAATAACTCCATTCAGCCATTCCTGAGGGTCCCCAACCCCCTCCCCAACAGAGACAGAACCCACCCCACCACCTCCGGCTCGGATCTCACCCAGGCACAATACTGCGCCCAAAACAAAGCATGCCTCACCCTCACACAATTAGTGAAGCCTCGTCATGGGATTGGCAGGCCACCAAACTGCACCCCCCACCCTATCCCACCTGTGCATGTGATGTGGGAGTGTAAACGGCCCCCAGAGTACCGTATTTTTCGGACTATAAGTCGCTCCGGAGTATAAGTCGCACCGACTGAAAATGCATAATAAAGAAGGAAAAAAACATATATGTCGCACTGGAGTATAAGTCGCATTTTTGGGGGAAATGTATTTGATAAAACCCAACACCAAGAATAGACATTTGAAAAGCAATTTAAAATAAATAAAGAATAGTGAACAACAGGCTGAATAAGTGTATGTTATATGACGCATAAATAACCAACTGAGAACGTGCCTGGTATGTTAATGTAACATATTGTGGTTAGAGTCATTCAAAAAACTATAACATATGGAACATGCTATACGTTTACCAAACAATCTGTCACTCCTAATCGCTAAATCCCATGAAATCTTATACGTCTAGTCACTTACGTGAATGAGCTAAATAATATTATTTTGATATTTTACGGTAATGTGTTAATAATTTCACACATAAGTCGCTCCTGAGTATAAGTCGCACCCCCGGCCAAACTATAAAAAAAACTGCGACCTATAGTCCGAAAAATACGGTATCTATTGTGTAGTTAAAATTAGGAGGTCAGCCATCACAGCTGAACTCCAGTCCGTATTGATGTGTGTGCTGTAGCGTGAGGGAAATATGGATGCAGGTGAGGTCTAATGATGCGAATAAAATTGGTGGGTGGGGTGGCTTCCTCCCATGCCGAGCCCCCCAAACCCTAAGGGTCAAATATGCAATCAAAACTGAGGGATGGACGAGCAGGGGACAGGTCAGAAGGACTCACGGCCCAGAGAGGCCTCTTCATCCCTCCATCACACCTCCCCACAGGCCGATCCCTCAATGTCCTTAAGGTGACTGTGCTGTAGGTAGTAGGAGCAGGGAGCCCACAAACAGACAAGACATACAACAGAGACATACGGCCAGGAGGCTAGCCCCCCAACCCTGGACCCTGCAGGTGTCCCGAGGCAAGCAGAATCCCGCATACAAACAAAAACCACAATCGAAAGCAACAAAACAGGCGGGGGACCCCTAAATACACACAACAAACAAAATAGGACAAACAAAGTCACTGCGACCAAACAATCACGGCCATCACTGCAGCATCGCTCAATGCCTCTAAAAAGTACCCATACACACGCCAAAAATCACCCAACAAAGCTTCACTTCTCCTAACAACCAAAATAAACAGCCCCACAGTACTGTTCCGGTAGAGGAAACACCGCTCAGGCCCCACAAGAGTCACACCATCCCCATCCACGTATCCTCCATCACTCCAATCCACAAACGCTCCAGAACGTTCTCAAAAAAATGCAAACCAGGCGAACAGCTGTTCCACCCCTTCTTACTGGTAAAGACGCCAACGCATCTCAACAACATGGCAGCACCCAAGCCAGCCAGCAAGCCAACGCCAGACGGCCCCTACAATTCCATTAACTGCTCATTTCCTTGAGAAGCAGCTTCTGCGCTAATTGCTGGATAGCTTAAATTCTAGCAATAATGCAAGACACATTAACGTATTTTCCTGATACAAACAACACCCATTGTGCCTTTGTCATTAAGAAACACTCTAAAGACTTTACAAATGAAGAAAATAAACATATTTAAACACTCAAATAACAAAAATATCGCTCCTAAAAAGCCAAAAGAATATTTAATGTTTTGTCTGCCTATTTATTTATTTTTAAATTCAACTTGGTTAAAATATTTCAGTGTGTATAGATACAATAGTTTCTAAACAGATTCAACAAAACTGTGATGATAATGATAATCTCGATCATTTTGGTAACTATAACCATGATATAAAATTTTGATATCGTTACCCTGCTTTAGTTATTATTTTTACTGAGCAGAAATCCTGATCTATCTTTTGGTATTATTCTGAGACATCCCATAAATATGAAAAAAGACTTACGCATAACATTCAGGAATTGAGGAGTAAAGTAAAATTATTGTGACGATTAAGGCTAGAAAATTTGACTTTTACTTGTAAAGTATGTCTGCTTTTAGAAGACAAACTTAGGACAAAAATGACAACTACATGTTTCAAAGTAATAAATAAATATGTATCAAGACTGTACAAAATAAATAAGGAAAATATGTATATATATTTCACTAATATGTCCACATTGGGCACAAACTGACATGAAATTAAGGCTGTAACGATTAATGGATTAAATCAATTAATTTGATTAGAAAAATGCTTTATTTTTATCATGTTGCTTTGATTCATTGTTTCTGTGTGTAACTAATACAATTGATAAAATATGGACCACATGGAGTGCTCAGATCCTTACATACTGTATGTGGCTATAGTTTCTGTATGCACATGAGAGGTGTTGTGTGGGTGCCGCGATCTGGTGTGGGTGGGTGCCACGATCCCAATTTTTTAAAATACATTTTTATTAATGCACACAAGTTAAAAGTGCAATTTTAATGTTGATGATGTGTATTTATTTGAGAAAAAACTAATGTTATGGGAAGCCGAAAAATGTATGTTTCTTTCAACTATCCATTCGTCCATCCATTTTCTACCGCTTGTCCCTTTTGGGGTTGCGGGGCGTTCTGGAGCCTATCTCAGCTGCATTCAGGCGAAAGGCGGGGTACACCCTGGACAAGTCGCCACCTTTTCGCAGGTTCTTTAAATTATTTTCCCTAAAATACATAGAATATAAAATGTGTTTTATTTGATTACTCGATTAATCAAACAAACTAATCGATAGATTACTCGATTAATAAAATGATTGAGAGATGCAACTCTACATGAAACCTGGCAACTGTATGTATAAAAGGCAATACAAATTAAAGCTGCGAGCAGCGTTGAACAGTCCCTAGCGCGGAGTCTACATGAGTCGGCCGTCACGCATTACGCTTGAGGTCACATCCTTTACAAAAATATGCCATTTTTAGCCATACCTGACACGCCTGCAAAATATGGGGACTTTTCGTGCATGTTAAGGTTCTAAAAAGCCGTCCAAACGCATAGAAGAAAAAACACAGCAATGTGGTGCTCTGCATCGCTCCTGCGGGGCTTGCTCCGCTGCCAATCTAATCTAATCTAATATAATGTAGTATAATAAAATAAAATAAATAATAAATCAATAAAGTAAAACACAATTTAAAAAATAATACAATAAAATAAAATACAAATAAAATAAACCACTTCAGACTCTCATTATGATTTGTAGCAATTAGGATCAAGATCTGAACTTGTGAAACTGAGTTAACGTTTTGTGGCGTACCATCGGATCAAAGTTTGGCGCCATGCCAGACCCATGTCCTGTCATTTGCAAAAGTTAGATTGGTGATGGCGTGGGTCTGTTTTCGCCGCTAGGCTGCACCCACTAAGAGTCGGTAGGAACAGGTACTGACCAATTGGGCACTTTAGGGTGTCATCGTCATCATTTCTACCAAAATAAAATCAAGATCTGAGTTTGTGGAGCTGGGGTAACGTTTTGTATTTTGTGGCGAATCATCGGAGCAATTCTTTCTTATGGCTTAGAAAAAATGTGTTTGCAATTTATAATCAGTAGTAGCTCTAATTTTAACCGCAACTCTTTTGGCCACAGACCCTGGGAGGAGTTTGTTAAAGTACGACCCCTTTTTTTTCGCCCTGAAAAATGGCCCAAAACCATTGAAGTAAAGTTTGGCGCCATACCCTGCCCACATCTTACGGCGTAGGAAAAATGTGTTCGCAATCTATCATCGCCTATACTGTATGTGTAGTATCCGGAATTTTAACTATGACTCGTTTGGTCAAAGTCTCTAGGAGGGTTTGTTAAAGTATGACCCCCTTTGTTCGCCGAAAAATGGAAGATGAAAACCAAGATGACCGACTACCTGTTTGTTTTCAGGTAGGGCTTCCTGAGACTTTTGTGTGCATCCTGTTATGATAGACGTCTCCTGTGATGTTCGTGTCAATACGTGAATCTGGTATTTTTTTCAAATTTTAAAAGGTGGCGCTAGAGGGACAATTTTGAAATGTCATTTTCGGGATCCCTAAAATATACATTTTGTCATTACACCTGAAGCACCTGCAAAATATGAGGACTTTTCGTGCATGTTAAGGGCCACAAAAAGGCGTCCAAATGTACAGCAGGAAAAAATATAATTTTCAATAAGGCCCTTGCGGTGCTCTGCATCCCCCTTTCGGGGCTTGCCGTCTGCTCGGGCCCTAATTAAACAACATACCAAGACGGTAACAAATAAAAAAGTCACTATTTTAGATATTTTACTGACGGTACATCTGCATTAACTACAAAATTAGACACATTGCCCATACATATGCGTTCAGAACAATAATGGATAAAGACCGCAGGTATAAAATCACATTAAATATCCTTAAGTAACAAGACTAAAAAAATAGATAAAGCCACAAAATAAGATATTTTACTTATATCTTTGCCTTCAGTGCAAAAGGAACACAAAGTTTATTCAATTTACAAATTGCAATTTCTATCACACATTGGGGGGGTTGTTCCTGTGTATTCTCTGTGGTAAAAAACACACATTTTATTAAACGTCTAGTAAAGCACTGCACGCACATTATAAATGATAAATGGGTTATACGTGTATAGCGCTTTTCTACCTTCAAGGTACTCAAAGCGCTTTGACAGTATTTCCACATTTACCCATTCACACACACATTCACACACTGATGGCGGGAGCTGCCATGCAAGGCGCTAACCAGCAGCCATCAGAGGCAAAGGGTGAAGTGTCTTGCCCAAGGACACAACAGACGTGACTAGGAAGGTAGAAGGTGGGAATTGAACCCCAGTAACCAGCAACACTCCGATTGCTGGCACAGCCACTCTACCAACTTCGCCACGCCGTCCCCAAAACATTAAACCCAAAACTGACCGCTTTGCTTTTGAGTAGAGAATCACTGATCTACATAGCCTTGAGTTTGTCATACTTTTGTTTTCCATACGCATAAACTTGACATTTCTTTCTGGATGGACTGAATCTTAATTTCCTGACATCTGGCCATGGCTTGGAGCTCCAGTCTCGTTATTAAATCTTTCACTCGTTCATCCACTCAGGTCTGCAGGGCCATTACTTTGTGCTTTTTGAATGCAGCTTTAACCTTGACCTCCCTCAACACACACTCCTTCTGACAATACAGCACTTTTTTTTTTATCTTGCTAAAGGTGGATAATGGTTATTACATTAGGTTTTTACTGGCATGGTCCCCCTACAAAATGCATTGCATCACCATTGTACCACAATATTTTGCATTTACTTCCTGTATCTATCACATCATAGGCTCCATTTACACTGCACGACAAATCTGATTTTTTTTTTACTACAAAGTGACACAGATTGGATTTTTTTTTTTGCCAGTCTAAACGCTCGAAAGTGCTTCAAATCTGATTTTTTCCCATCAGATTCAGGCCACATCAAAAAGTAGTCCAAATCTGATCAGTATCTGATCTTTTCAAATGTGACTTCAGTCTAAAGAGCAATGCGACCTGAATGTGACTTTTTTGTCAGCTTTGGGCGAGCTACGTCATTCGTGTGCGCAGGGAAAGATGCAGCCCGCCAGCTGAAGTGGATACTTCATCACAACATCCGGTTTTGGTAAGCAAAGTCTTTGTTCAACAACCGAATTTTGGGTGCATCACTAGTCAATAGTGCGCAAATAACAGGCTAAATGTAATATACAGGGTTTCCCGCAGCGTTTTGTTGTTAAGGCGGCCGCCTTAACAACAAAGAGCTACCGCCTAAACTAACGTCTTAACAAGCCCTATCAGTACGTCTCTCTGCTGTGCTGCTGGTGCACCCCAACATTGTCCCACCCACAGAACCATCTGATTGGTTACACGCAGAGCGGTAACAGCCAATCAGCAGTGCGTATTCGGAGCGCACGTAACAGCCAATCAGTAGTGTGTATTCAGAGCGCATGCAACAGCCAATCAGCAGTGCGTATTCAAAGCGCATGGAGTCAGTGCTCAGGCAGGCAGAGATGAGAGACTGTGGGGTGACCAGATAAGTGTTTAGCAAGTAAGCATAAGGCAGCGGTCACTCCCCAAATTAAAATAAACACCTCCCAGTCCTCTCCAACTTCTTCTTCTTCTTTCGTGTATCGTCTTCATATATCCATCTTCGTGTCGTGTAGCCACTCCCTCGTCTCAGGTCCCACTTGGAAGAGGCCCTCCTCTGAAGGTGGTCTATGCCGGGGACAGGTGGGGATGATGTGGTCGGCAATCTGCTCAGGCTCCCGCACTCACACGCTGCACTGTCTGTTAGGCCCCACTTCTTCATGGACGCTTTGAAGCAACCAACCCCTGTGCGAAGGCGGTTCAGGAGGGTCCATTGCCGGCGAGGTAGATCTTCTCCCTCCACGCCGCCTCCAGGATCCTGGATGTAATGGTGTAGGCGTGTCTGTCCTGCTGACTCCCACTCCTGCTTCCATTCCGCTGCCAGCCAGGCTTTGGTTGTCAGATCCTCCGGGATGGAAATAAGCATCTCTTGTGCGGCCTCTCCAACTTAACTACTAGTAACATCACTCTGAGCCCGTTGACGTTCTAGAAACATAAGTGGCAGCTCAGCTCGCTCGCAGTCCTTGAGGTGAAGGCTAACTAGCTTTTAGCGTAATGTTAACTCACTGTGTGGCGTGCGTGCGTGTGTGCGTGTGTGCGTGCGCGCGCGCGTGTGTGTGTGTGTGTGCATGTGTGTGTGCGCCCCACATGAAACGGACAGCAAAGCCCTGTCTGTCTGAGAGACAGACAAGTATTATTGACCTACAGTTAACAAATAAGTTATTTCACTTTACCTTTTTCTGTGTTGATTGAGCTGTGTTGAAGCAGCAAAAAACTACAAACCCCGTTTCCATATGAGTTGGGAAATTGTGTTAGATGTAAATATAAACGGAATACAATGATTTGCAAATCCTTTTCAACCCATATTCAATTGAATGCACTACAAAGACAACATATTTGATGTTCAAACTCATAAACTTTTTTTTTTTTTGCAAATAATAATTAACTTAGAATTTCATGGCTGCAACACGTGCCAAAGTAGTTGGGAAAGGGCATGTTCACCACTGTGTTACATGGCCTTTCCTTTTAACAACACTCAGTAAACGTTTGGGAACTGAGGAGACACATTTTTTAAGCTTCTCAGGTGGAATTATTTCCCATTCTTGCTTGATGTACAGCTTAAGTTGTTCAACAGTCCGGGGGTCAATGTTGTGGTATTTTAGGCTTCATAATGCGCCACACATTTTCAATGGAAGACAGGTCTTGACTACAGGCAGGCCAGTCTAGTACCCGCACTCTTTTACTATGAAGTCACGTTGATGTTACACGTGGTTTGGCATTGTCTTGCTGAAATAAGCAGGGGCGTCCATGGTAACGTTGTTTGGATGGCAACTTATGTTGCTCCAAAACCTGTATGTACCTTTCAGCATTAATGGCGCCTTCACAGATGTGTAAGTTACCCATGTTTTGGGCACTAATACACCCCCATACCATCATAGATGCTGGCTTTTCAACTTTGCGCCTATAACAATCCGGATGGTTCTTTTCCTCTTTGGTCCGGAGGACACGACGTCCACAGATTCCAAAAACAATTTGAAATGTGGACTCGTCAGACCACAGAACACTTTTCCACTTTGTATCAGTCCATCTTAGATAAGCTAAGGCCCAGCGGAGCCGACGGCGTTTCTGGGTGTTGTTGATAAACGGTTTTCGCCTTGCATAGGAGATTTTTAACTTGCACTTACAGATGTAGCGACCAACTGTAGTTACTGACAGTGGGTTTCTGAAGTGTTCCTGAATCCATGTGGTGATGTTCTTTACACACTGATGTCGCTTGTTGATGCAGTACAGCCTGAGGGATCGAAGGTCACGGGCTTAGCTGCTTACGTGCAGGGATTTCTCCAGATTCTCTGAACCCTTTGATGATATTACGGACCGTAGATGGTGAAATCCCTAAATTCCTTGCAATAGCTGGTTGAGAAAGGTTTTTCTTAAACTGTTCAACAATTTGCTCACGCATTTGTTGACAAACTGGTGACCCTTGCCCCATCCTTGTTTGTGAATGACTGAGCATTTCATGGAATCTACTTTTATACCCAATCATGGCACCCACCTGTTCCCAATTTGCCTGTTCACCTGTGGGATGTTCCAAATAAGTGTTTGATGAGCATTCCTCAACTTTATCAGTATCTATTGCCACCTTTCCTAACTTCTTTGTCATGTGTTGCTGGCATTAAATTCTAAAGTTAATGATTATTTGCAAAAAAACATTTTTTTATCAGTTTGAACATCAAATATATTGTCTTTGTAGCATATTCAACTGAATATGGGTTGAAAATGATTTGCAAATCATTGTATTCCGTTTATATTTACATCTAACACAATTTCCCAACTCATATGGAAACGGGGTTTGTACATTATGTTAAATGAAGAGTTTCCTGAAGCTGTCTCTGATAGTTTATAATAATGTAACTGCATCATAAAGCCTATGTGAACTCCATGGTGTTCAGGGATGAATAGCCTCTTCTATTGCTATTGTACTATTTTTTCAGCTATAGTTTCATTAATCATTAGTAATGTAGCAGCCTAGTTTTGAATGGCAGGGTCCCTGCTATCACATGTTGATAAAAATATAACATTTACATAATAAAAATCAACTACAGGCTTCCCAAATGCTGTAATAAATTAAGCATGATGAGTTGAGCATATGTCAGCATGTGGCCCCACTTTTAACTCTTTTTTTCAAACGCTTATTGCAAATGCTTATTAATTTGACTTAGTAAGTCGTTATTTTGTCATTATTTTGACTTAGTCATTATTTTGTCATTATTTTGACTTAGTAAATTACTAAGTCAAAATATTGACCTACTAAGTCATAATAATGACAGACTTAGTATCTCAGGTAAAAAGGACTGTAGGTAAGTAGGACTGTTTTGTGTTTTGTTTTTACTTTACGGAAAAACCTGAGCTAGTGCGTGAGGTGGAGAAGTTCCGCCTAGATATAGTCGGACTCACTTCGACGCACAGCAAGGGCTCTGGAACCAGTTCTCTTGAGAGCAGCTGGACTCTCTTCCACTCTGGCGTTGCCGGCAGTGAGAGGCGACGAGCTGGGGTGGCAATTCTTGTTGCCCCCTGGCTCAAAGCCTGCATGTTGGAGTTCAACCCAGTGGATGAGAGGGTAGCTTCCACGCCTTCGGGTTGGGGGACAGGTCCTGACTGTTGTTTGCGCTTACGCGCCGAACAGCAGCTCAGAGTACCCACCATTTTTGGATTCACTCGAGGGAGTACTGGAGAGTGCTCCCCCGGGTGATTCCCTCGTTCTACTGGGGGACTTCAACGTTCATGTTGGCAACGACAGTGAAACCTGGAGAGGCGTGATTGGGAAGAATGGCCACCCGGATCTGAACCCGAGTGGTGTTTTGTTATTGGACTTGTGTGCTCGTCACAGATTGTCAATAACAAACACTATGTTCAAACATAAGGGTGTCCATATGTGCACTTGGCACCAGGAAACCCTAGGCTGCAGTTCCATGATCGACTTTGTAGTTGTGTCATCGGACTTGCGGTCTCATGTTTTGGACACTCGGGTGAAGAGAGGGGCGGAGCTTTCTACCAATCCCCCCTGGTGGTGAGTTGGCTGCCATGGTGGGGGAGGATGCCAGACAGACCTGGCAGGCCCAAACGCATTGCGAGGATTTGCTGGGAACACCTGGAAGAGTCTCCTGTCAGAGAGAGTTTCAATTCTCACCGCCGGAAGAACTTTGAACTTGTCACGAGGGAGGTGCTGGACATTGAGTCCGAGTGGACGATGTTTCGTACCTCTGTGGCCGCAAGGTGGTTGGTGCCTGTCGTGGCGGTAATCTTAGAACCCGCTGGTGGACACCAGTGGTGAGGGATGCCGTCAAGCTGAAGAAAGAGTCCTAACGGGCTCTTTTGGCTCATAGGATTCCGGAGGCAGTAGAAGCAGTGTGCGGCTTCAGCGGTCGCGGACACAAAAACTTGGACATGGGAGGAGTTTGGGGAAGCCATGGAAAACGACTTCCGGACGGCTTCGAAGCGATTCCGGACCACCATCCGCTGCCTCAGGAAGGGGAAGCAGTGCAATGTCAACACCGTGTATGGTGGGGATGGTGCTCTGCTGACCTCGACTGCGGATGTTGTGGATCGGTGGAGGGAATACTTCGAAGACCTCCTCAATCCTACCAGCACGTCTTCCTATGAGGAAGCAGTTCCTGGGGAATCTGTGGTGGGCTCTCCTATTTCTGGGGCCGAGGTTGCCGAGGTAGTTAAAAAGCTCCTCGGTGGCATGAGATCCGCCCGGAGTTCCTTAAGGCTCTGGATGCTGTGGGGCTGTCTTGGTTGACAAGACTCTGCAACATCGCGTGGACATCGGGGGCGGTACCTCTGGATTGGCAGACCGGGGTGGTGGTTCCTCTCTTTAAGAAGGGGAACCGGAGGGTGTGTTCCAACTATTGTGGGATCACACTCCTCAGCCTTCCCGGTAAGGTCTATTCAGGTGTACTGGACAGGAGGCTACGCCGGATAGTCGAACCTCGGATTCAGGAGGAACAGTGTGGTTTTCATCCTGGTCGTGGAACTGTGGACCAGCTCTATACTCTCGGCTGGGTCCTTGAGGGTGCATGGGAGTTTGCCCAACCAGTCTACATGTGTTTTGTGGACTTGGAGAAGGCATTCGACCGTGTACCCCGGGAAGTCCTGTGCTCAGAGAGTATGGGGTAACGGACTGTCTTATTGTGGCGGTCAGCTCCCTGTACGATCAGTGTCAGAGCTTGGTCCGCATTGCCAGCAGTAAGTCGGACCCGTTTCCAGTGAGGGTTGGACTCCGCCAAGGCTGCCCTTTGTCACCGATTCTGTTCATAACTTTTATGGACAGAATTTCTAGGCGCAGTCAAGGCGTTGAGGGTATCTGGTTTGGTGGCTGCAGGATTAGGTCTCTGCTATTTGCAGATGATGTGGTCCTGGTGGCTTCATCTGGCCAAGATCTTCAGCTCTCACTGGATCGGTTCGCAGCCGAGTGTGAAGCGACTGGGATGGGAATCAGCACCTCCAAGTCCGAGTCCATGGTTCTCGCCCGGAGAAGGGTGGAGTGCCCTCTCCGGGTTGGGGAGGAGACCCTGCCCCAAGTGGAGGAGTTCAAGTACCTCAGAGTCTTGTTCACGAGTGAGGGAAGAGTGGATCGTGAGATCGACAGGCGGATCGGTGCGGCGTCTTCAGTAATGCGGACGCTGTATCGATCCGTTGTGGTGAAGAAGGAGCTGAGCCAGAAGGCAAAGCTCTCAATTTACCGGTCGATCTACGTTCCCGTCCTCACCTATGGTCATGAGCTTTGGGTCTGGACCGAAAAGACAAGATCACGGGTACAAGCGGCCGAAATTAGTTTCCTCCGCCGGGTGGCGGGGCTCTCCCTTAGAGATAGGGTGAGAAGCTCTGTCATTCCGGAGGAGCTCAAAGTAAAGCCGCTGCACCTCCACATCGAGAGGAGCCAGATGAGGTGGTTCGGGCATCTGGTCAGGATGCCACCCGAACGCCTCCCTAGGGAAGTGTTTCGGGTACGTCTGACCGGTAAGAGGCCACGGGGAAGACCCAGGACACGTTGGGAAGACTATCTCTCCCGGCTGGCCTGGGAACGCCTTGGAATCCCCCGGGAGGAGCTGGACGAAGTGGCTGGGGAGAGGGAAGTCTGGGCTTCCCTGCTTAGGCTGCTGCCCCCGCGACCCGGCCTCGGATAAGCGGAAGAAGATGGATGGATGGATGTAAACAGTCAGGGGGGAAAAAAATCAGATTTGGGCCACTTTGTTCTGCGGGGCAAACATCTCGATGGTTAAGTCAAAATTTGTTCTAGAAAAAGCCACTAATAAGGCAACACTGAGAACTCCAACATATTTCATGAAGACTGGCAGATGATTTAAAAGTTCAAACAAACGACAGGAAGCTCTGACTAAAAGGCAGAACAAATTACAGGCTCTGATGAATTCAATCTCCCGGTTTAATTACACAAACTGTCTTGTGTGGAGAACAGCGCAGAGTGAAGCCGACGTCTGTCTGAAAAACCCTGCCGTGCCTCATATACAGCGATGAGCTTATAAAGTCAGTGTTCAGTTCTGTTCTGATATCAGGTCACACATTCCTTACTGTGATCCTCTTCTTACACGATCTCACCCAGCATTATCCTTCAGTCACCACCACTGAAGCAGTCTTCAACAGAGCACTGCATTTTTTAATATCTTTGCTATTTTTCATTTGTCTTCATAATACCACAAGCTTGCCACCGGCTGCATCCGAGCTGAATCTCATACATCTTCATAGCGCTTCTTTTTTTTTAACATCGCTTTGTTTGCTTCCTCCCAGCTGGTCTCTTCCTTCGGACTTATTATCCTCCTCGCGCGCTTTTATCCATCATTGGCTGCCATTTTGCCAAGCGGCGACGTGCTCCATCAAATTGCCTTTACTCTTCACAGAATCCATATGTTTATACAACCCATGATCTCTCTTTTCTTTGGATTACGTCGCTCCTCAAAAGCGGCGTGTGTTGAAATTATGTCTTGCTCTCAGCATTCTCAATGTTTTTTTCTAATGTTTATGCCTGAAGTGCGCCTCAATCACAGCAACCGCAATCAAAAAGGTTAAAATATTTTTTACTGAAATGTAGTTTTTTGTTGCATTTATTTGGTACTTCTGGCATCTGTATTTTTGATTGGACGAGAACATTTTTGCGCATTAAATACCAATTCTACAAAAGACTGTGTTCATTGTTGGTTTGGATCGGCCGAATTCCTAAGGATAATCTATTTTTGTACGACCCCTGCAAATGGCCCAAATCCCAGAAAAATGGCCTGCGTGTTTTAAAGCATAGGTTCTGTATGCGTACAAGATTTAATGTCAATCAGACATAACATATTAAACATAACATATTAAACAATTTCCCAAGGGGATCAATTGAGTTTGTTAAAGTTTAAAAACTCTTATATTATATATAGAGCTACTAAGCAGGTTATAGCAGGAGATTTCAAGAGTGCTCCAGTCCTAATAAACTATATTTTGATAAGTCTCGCATTTATAACACTTGGTAGTAGTACCTCAACTTACAAGCTTAATTCTGTGACAGAGCTTTTAACTCAAAACACTTGTATACCATTGAAATAAATTAAAATCAATTTAATCGGTGCTTGTAACATACCTTTTAAAAAGACAAACAACAAGCAGCCGTGCCAGCAACTTGAGGGTTCCTGGTTTGATCCCCAGCTTCTGCCATCCTAGTCACGTTTGTTACGTCCTTGAGCAAGACACTTTACCCTTGCTCCTGATGGGTCGTGGGTAGGGCTTTGCATGGCAGCACCCGCCATCAGTGTGTGAATGTGTGTATGAATGGGTGAATGTGGAAATAGTGTCAAAGCGCTTTGAGTACCTTGAAGGTAGAAAAGCAAGTATAACCCATTTGCCATTTACCTTGGAAAGTGGATTTCTACAGTATATATATATATATATATATATATATATATATATATATATATATATATATATATATATATATATATATATATATATATATATATATATATATATATATACACACACACACACAGGGGATGGGTCAAAAGCAGAGGGTAATTTCACCACACTTAGTGTGTGCGTGTGACTATCAGTGGTACTTTAACTTTAACTTTCTTCAAGCTGCTTTAACATCAAACACAGCATCAGCAGCTTCTCCATATTTTCATGGTTAAAAGTCTTCCATTTAAATCTCCAAATGCTTCGCCAAGTTGGCAACACGGACGGTCATGTTTTTAATGGTTTATTTCTTTAATTCAAAGACTATCATCCATTACTTCTTCTTCTTAGCACAGTCTTTCACACTAACTTTCTTTCATACCATGGTTGGAAAAACAAAGTTATGTCGATCTCTAGCTATAAGCTAATTCTAGCAAGTAAATCAGGACGTTTTGAGCGGCTCTTACGGAGTTCACTGTGGGGTTTGCTATGCCAACTAATGACGTGGATGCTTGTAATTCAAATCTTTGCTCGCCACTTAAAGCACAACAATTAGCCGAGAGATCCCAAAACACTCACTGTAGTTAGTTTATATAACGGCTGTTTAAATGATATATATGAGACAGCAGTTGTTGGAAAAGAAAAACACAAAATGAAAAAACTGACTCAATGTAGATTTGTTAACATTGCCAAACTTGGGAAACTCATTCTTATTGTTTGACCAGCTTGTTGCAATATTCAAAAATGTGCAACACAGTTTTTCATTATGTTTTACTTTTGATACTGTATTTAAAAATCTGTACTTGAGGGATAAATACATTTATAACATATCCTATTAGTTATATATAAGATTTCCTAGAGCAGGGGTCGGCAACCTAAAATGTTGAAAGACAAAAAATACAAAAAACAAATCTGTCTGCAGCTGCAAAAAATTATAAGCCTTAATTAGGTCATATAATGAAGGCAACGCATGACATATTAACCTACTATCTAAATGTTAGTTGACAGAAATGTTGAAATTAAATATTTATTCTTCACATTTTTACAACATTGGAAAACGTTAGTAAAACGGAGGCTTCTCAGAGGGAGGGATAACTCCTGGAAATTACTGGTTTAAAGTGGCCAAAGGTATAGATGTGTGTGTCCACATTAAAGGAAACGGCAGGCCATCTTCTTCTAATGGATTTATTACAATCTTTGCAAGCTGTGTAACGTTGCTGTGGTCTAGCACAACATAGCACATGAGGCATAATAATGCAATATGTGCAAACAGCTAGCCTAAATAGCATGTTAGCATCGATTAGCTTGCAGTCATGCACTGACCAAATAGGCCTGCTTGGCACTCCACACAAATCAATAACATCAACAAAGCTTACCTTTGTGCATTCACGCACAGCATAAAACGTTTGGTGGACAAAATGAGACAATGAAGAAGTGGCATTGTCTTTCTGTGGCAGCGTTGGGAAAAATTATACATGTAAACAAACTGTTGCGTCACAGTCCACACAACTACGGTGAGTTCATGTACCGCCGAAATTAATAGGACAAAAGGCGCTCGCCAAATACTCTCATGAGTGAAGCATAAACACAAACATATTATCAGTGGGCTGTCTAACAATTAGGGAGTTTTGTGTCATGTTTGTCCTCCTACAGAAACCATATTAAAACAAAACAATTTTTTTTCTCCCCAAACATTTTGGATAAAGCTCCTGGGAGCCACTGGGGCGGCGCCAAAGAGCCACATTCGGCTCGAGAGCAGCGGGTTGCCGACCCCTTTCCTGGAGCCGAACTCCAGTCCCTCTATATACTGGTTGGTGTCTTCTGCAGACCCTTTAAGCAGCAAACTTATTTTCTCCCTCCAGTGGTTTCACCTAACAGATTGATTTAGTTTGACGAGTCCTATTACCTACATGATATAAATAGGCAGCAATAAAGATAGCACAGGCCTAAATAAATCACAATAACAAATTGGTTGTGTCCAGATGTTTTCCGAATATACTACCGGTAAACAAGCTGCTGTCAGGGTACAAAAGGGCTTCCTACATCATTATTTCATGACCATCATATCCTGTGTCGGCTACTTGGCACAACCATGTAACAATGTAGGTCAAAAGCAGACGGGTTGCAGTTTCATCATCCTATCAGTGTTGCTTGTTTACCCCAGTGTGTCAAGCACAAGGACAGCGTCAGTATCGATCGGGTATGTAGAGATAAAAAGGATATACGCAGTGTTTAAGAGTGTTTATCAATTTGATAGGTTACACAGGCCAGGGTATGTCACGAGTGTGTCAGCATTTAGAAAATCTAAACTTCTTCAATCGAATTGAAAATATGATGCAAGCTCATCCATTTCTAGGTCTTAGTGTGAGCGAGGAGCCACCTCTGCACAGAGTGACCGGCAGCCCTCCCTCAACGGACCACCAGAGAAGTGTGCCGTGTCGCAGCAACAGCCTTCAGCCGCCGTCCACCCCAGCGCTGCCACGCCGATACCTGCCCGCCCAGCCAAGAAGCTCTCCTGGAGGTCAGTAGAACTTCTTCCCTCATGTGGTAACCCAGTTCTCTGTTGACCAATCAATGGATGACAACGAATCTTCTTTCACCCTACACAAGTGAACCGTGCAGCACTACTGTGACTCCACCCAACCGAGATGGAAAATGCGTACAGTACCGTACCGAACTGAACTGTCATACTGTAACGGTATTACTATTTTAAGATGGAAATGCTAAAGTGAAAAGAAAATTCTTCACGGTGTATTAAATAAAACCTTGACTGATCCGATTTGGGGTTTCTTTGTTCTTAAACATCTTCCATATGGACTTGTTTGGTTCTGAAGTTTTGTGTTGCAAGAGACGTTTTCAGGGATTTTGAGTCATGTTGTGCTGCAGATAGGTAATTTTTTAAAATCTGATTAATAATGATGATGGATTAAACCTCATTAAAGAGTTAATTCATTAAATTTTAACACGTGGTGCTAATGTTCTACAATTCTATTAACTTGACAAGGCTAAACCTTATTAACATCTTGCTGTCACAACTAATTGAATTATTTTGCAGCATAAAAAGTAGTTGACAGCAGAACTACAACTATTCGCATAATCCAAAACCACAGACAAACCTGCACAGTGTCTATATCTCAAGGGTGGTCTAAATAGAGAATTGTTCAGGATCAGAAGCATCTTTTACATCACAAAACCAATTAGTTTCTTTTCGAAGCTCTCTCCTCTCGGCTCGACTCCCCGGTAACCTCCTGAAAACTTCTTTATCGGCTTCTCTGCACAGTTTGCCTCCACATCCCTCCACTATCCTCCATTCAAAGCCTTTTGTAGACTGTTCCAAATTCATCTTTTCCTCAACACCCACCCATCACACCCACTCTGGTTCACTGCCTCTAATGTGACATACAACTGAAGACGTGAGACGGGAAGAGTCGTTCCCAGTTTAGGACCGTTGTCTTGTCTGCAAAGTTTGTAATGTCATGGAGAGCAGACGAGTGCTGGCTCATTCTCAAACTGCGCTGTGCTTGTTCTTTGAGACATAATCCCACAGGACACTGAGCAATTGTAGTCATACAAAACAGAAAAAAGCTGGGGCAATGCAGACGCTCGGCACTAGCATAGCAAACCGACTCCACTTTCAATTTGTTAAAAGGTTAATGTTTTGCTATATGTTTTCGTCATGGTATTAACACAGAATAACACCATCTTTGGATTTGTCATGTCACAGCCACTATCAAAAAGGGCCTGTACTTCAACTTCTAATGTGACATTTTAATTTCTATGGCAGCCAATTTAGTCAGCAAATTACTTGAGCCTGATGTCACCAAGACAAGAGCTCATTTAGAAGTAAAATAAATGTGACAATAAATTGACTGAAGTATATTTACTGTATTATGTTATCAGAGAGTTTAACTATTTTTTGTCCATATGATGGAATGTTCTTTCAAGAATTTAGTTGGATTCATTAGAAACAGTATGAACTAATTTATGGCTTAGACATTTTGATGGGATTTTTGATTTGACATTCTTAACAATCTGTTGTAATTGCACGTTTATTGTGTTGTCTAGTGCAGTGATGTCCAATATGTGGCTAGGGGGCCATTTGTGGCTCGCAGCTATTTTTTTTAATTTTTTACAGATAAAATAAACATGTTTCAGATTATAACATAACACAAAAAAAGAAAGAAAAAATGTGCCGTATTTTTCGGACTATAAGTCGCTCCGGAGTATACGTCGCACCGGCCGAAAAAGCACAATAAAGAAGGAAAAAAACATATACGTCACACTCGCATTTTGGGGGGAAATTTATTTGATAAAATCCAACACCAAGAATAGACATTTGAAAGGCAATTTCAAATATATAAAGAATAGTGAACAACAGGCTGAATAAGTGTACGCCATATGACGCATAAATAAGCAACTGAGAACGTGCCTGGTATGTTAACGCAACACATCATGGCAAGAGTCATTCAAATAACTATAACATATAGAACATGCTCTACGTTTACCAAACAATCTGTCACTCCCGATCGCTAAATCCGATGAAATCTTTTTCCCCGGTGTCGCCTCTGGTATGCGCCGTTTCCTTTCTTTCTGCTACTCGATTGCCGTTCTCTGCTGCATATTTCACTACGTCCAGCTTGAAATCTGCAGTATATGATTTCCTTTTCGGTGCCATTTTAGTTCAGTCCTTCTCAGTTTTTATAAGTTACCGCCAAAGTTGATGTGATCCATTTTAATAGCTACGGCAGTAGCATATAGCAGTTAGCATCCCATAACCCACAACGCACTTCTGACATGACCCTCCCCCGTCGAATTCTTATTGGTTGACGTGTGAGTGACGATTGCTGACGTGTGTGTGACGATTGCTGCCATTTGCTTCGTCTCTTACGCGAATGAGATAAACAATATTATTTGATATTTTACAGTAATGTGTTAATAATTTCACACATAAATCGCTCCGGAGTATATGTCGCACCCACGGCCAAACTACGAAAAAAACTGCGATTTATAATCCGAAAAATACGGTAATCCCCCCCAAAAATGGCACCTGAAAACCAAAATGGCCGATGACCCGTTTGTCTTACCCTATGTGATCTTTAAGGATTCCCATGCGTACTGTCATGATGAACATGTGCAAATATCTTGCAAAACATGGAAAGTTTTTGAGTTTGCTAAAGCCCTCAAAATAAATTTAGTTGGTAGAATAATGATATCAGTAAAGAAGAAGTCACTAATTTGCTGTTACCTAGGAAACAAAGCTAAGTTATGGATGTTTTGTTTATATATTTTAAGCATATATTGTATGACCTACAAAATATATTAACGTGGCCCCCACACCCTTCAATTTTTCCGAATTAGTTTTTTCTTCCAGTGAGTGTCTTTTACTTTTGTTTCAGATCTTAAGTCATAGCAAAGTAACTGATGAGTGAAATCCTTGTTGTTTAACAGTTGGCAGGAAGGAGTTTCAACGGAGTTCGGAGGCCACGCGCTCACTTCCGTCCTCCCCAAAAAGGCTGGCAGTGGTTCCTCCCAAACCTCAGTCCCCAGGTTGGTTATCTATCCCCTAACTATGAAAAACACTATTACTGATGATAAACAGCTATATCCTACTCTGTGAATAGTCTCAGCCTGTTTAAAAACCCGATGTGACTTATAAATGAGCAGAACAATAGAAGACAGTGAATCTATTCCTTTATTTTTTATGTTTTCATGATTGTGACAACACATGCAAAAAGGTCACTGGAAGCTTTTAACCATATACATCATGGCGGACTATTTCCTAAAAAGCACAACGTTTCCTTAATACAATCTGTAGTTTGAACTCTGTGAACCCAACTCTGCAGCAAGTCTTGCTTGCATGTTTTTTTTTTTACAAAAATTGCTTGTGCTTTCAATTCTCTGCAAGTTTGCTGACACATTTGGTTTTACTTCATTCTTTTCCTTGGTTTACTGGGATTTAAAGATATTGACAGAACATATAAAAGCTGCTTGTGTGGATAGTGTGACGGAATTGTGTGGGAATGTAAACATGCTACCCTAAGCGGGAATGTGTCCAACTGTTCTTTGGGTTATTATTTTTCTACCATCAGCCCGAATAATAAGTAATTTAGTGCACAGTTGTAATTATGTATGTTGTTTTTGTTTGCATACAGAGAGATTTTGGAACAATGTACAGTAAATTATTTAAAAGCAGCATTCATATAAATGCCCATTCCCCTTTCCAGTTGTTCAGGTATGCTCCTTTCCTCTCTTCATCTTATCAACGCACCTCCCTCAAACTGTTTTTTTCACTCATTATCTGGGACCCTGCAACCCAACCCCAGCCTGGCGTTGTCATGGCGACCGCTCCCTATGCTTCAATAGACCTGAATGATAGGGTCGAGGCAGACAAAGTGTGCTGCAGTGTGTGGGATTGTTAATTTTGACGGTGCGTTTTGATTCATTTTTCATTTTATTTAGTGCAAGGTTAAACATAAAGCATAAATACATTATAATTATGCATTTCCTTTAAGGATAAAAAATGCAATTATGGACCTTTTTTTGCCATAAAACAATTGCATTTTTTACAACTATTCTAGAAAGAAAATCAACATTGTCTCCTTGTATATATAAAAATATAAGATTTTTGCTTGTGTAATCTCTGCAGGCTAATGTGGTCACACTACCTAACAAGGTGACCCACACATGTCAGTTGGCCACCTTGCAGCTAAATGAAAAAGGGGCTTCATCTGCATAATCGCCGCCTTATGTAAAGTATCTTTAATTTAATCAAATATGCATCATGCCATTTAACAATAAAGTGCTTTCTTGTATGGTAACAATGTCCTATGGAGTGCTATAGCTCACAAGATAAACCCCCTGGTGTTTTTCTGTACTAAAAATTGAATTAATTCAATGTCATTTATCAGGTAAAAACAGTAAGAGTAGGTCGGGTCAAATTTCCTGGTATGATACTTATCAATTTGATTAAGAATTTATGTAGATTTGTTGGAAATATTAATTAGTATGACTGGTGATTCATTACATGCTGAATATTTCAATATTACTGTACGTACAGTTGGACTCAAAAGGTTGAAGATCCATGACACGTCTGTGACAATTTGAATTAATACCAGGGGCTCAATCTGCCAGCATAATACACCTGCTGCAATGCGATGGGTCAAATAACATTCACAACCTCCTTTACTTTTTGTAGTTAACTCCACAGGATAGTTGGAACTGCATTTGAAGTACATCATAACTGGTCAGCATCCAGAAGTTGTATGGTCAGTGCATGTTTTGGTCATTGAATTTTCTTTTCATTAATGGGAACTGAAAATGTTCATTTTCAAATATAAAAACTAAATGCATTTTTATTTTATTGTGTCAAAAAGTACATTAATAACAAGATCCAAAAAGCGGTTTGATTTTCATTTCATATTTTATATAACAAAAATTTTAATCACCAGTCAGCTGATATTAAAAAAAAACAGACGTTTTTTTAAGTTCAGACATCAGAACCATAGATTGCTTTTTAAAGACAAGACTGCAGACTGGCATATAGGAAAAAAACAGCATGGTGTTGTATCTTGCGTCAAAAAGACCAGATGACCATGATAATATGTTTTCATATAAACTACGGCTATCAAAAATAACGAGTTAACTCATGTGATTAATCACAAAATTATTGCATTAATCATGATGATGCATATGTGCAGATTAATAACACACATTATTTTGACCGGACATGCTCCTTTACCTTAACCACAGATTGTTACCTAAAAGGCGGCGTGAGTTGTTATACGGTCAGTGATCAGGTCAATTCATATGTCAGTGTAAAGATAAATGAGGAGACTCCAACTGGTGTGCTCGCTAGAAAATTTCACTCCGAAATACTTCATGACTGAACTTTGGATAAAATGATTTATAGGTTTTGAGCAAATAAATGACGTGCATTCAAGTACAACATTTTTAAAATGCTCCTGTATGACATTCTGACAATAACATCACATTTGTGTCCATATATTGGGGTCTTTGTTTAAGTTAATTCAAATTATAAACTGTTAAAATGGTATAAACTGCAATGAATCATAATTATTCCAATTTAAAAGTATGATGAATCTGATTTTTTTTAAATAATAAATTGTCATCAATAATACAAACACAATATTCAACACCACACTCCGCTGTTTTTGTCTTTAAAAAGCAACTTTCGTTTTCAGTGTCGAAATTTTAAAAAACATCTGTTTTAGGTCCGTTTTTTTGTTTCTGCTGACTGGTGGTTTTCATTTTTATTATTTGAAATAAAAATCATGGCATGAAAATCTAGTTTTACAATTAGTTGTTGTATTAAAAAAAATTGTAATTAAAAAACAACAGATGTTTCAATTTCCATTCATGAAAAGAACATTCAATGACCAAAACATTGGAGTTCTGTATCAAACTCTGCATGCGCTTCAAAATGTTGGTTAAGCTACTCAGCGTTGATACTGTTGTTTACAACAAACTCATCATAGCGTCTTTAATGCTAGCTAGCTTGCTGAGCAGTTTAATCGCTAAGATAATACAACATTGGTTCTGATGCTGCTGTTCTGCAAAATATACTTGTTAAAAAGGTTATTTCATGATTTTTTTCTACATATAGAAAGGGTCTACACAACATGTAATGGTGGTTTATCGGTCAAAATTTTGCATAAATTACGTTTTACAGACCGTTTGAGCCTCTTTCTGACCGCCTCTTCAGAATGCGCCATTTTGTGGGCGGTTTTATTTCTTCTTTGACTACTTCTTCTCCCTGCCCACTTTGTTGCAGCTTTAGCGCTTTCATAGAGAGTCTACTAACAGATGTACAGTTTGTAAGTGAGAAATATACGCTACGTTGTGTTAGAAATGGCATCAGTGGAGGATGCATGTGCATGTACAAGCCTGTCTGCCCCACAACAAGAGGATAGTGGAAAAAAAGGAGCTTAGTGGCTACAGCGCACACTACAATGGCAGACCCTCGTAGGGCACTTTGGGTACATTTAAACCATAAACATATAATCCGCAGGCGGTTTTCACCAATTGTGCACATTTCAAACAGCTCGTATGGCGAAAATATGAAGTAAGGCAAGATTATTTTATAAATATCTCCGCTATGCCACCACAGTCTGATTTCAAATTTTCGAGACTTATACAGATCCCAAATACTGTACACAAGTGTAGGTACCAAAAGGTAAGAAAGATTGGTTTTGCATAATAAGACACCTTTAATGATTCACCATCTAAAGATAGCGACATTTTCCTTTTCTCTTTACGATGCACTCCAAATCATTATTAAAGTTACAAAACTAAGTTGTTTGTTTCACCCAATAGTTCAATCAGGGCAGCGACCAACAGGGGGGCCGACTCCTCGGTCAGCAGGCCCCGCTGGTTCCCCTAGCCGCGTGCCCCCCTTGAAGTTGCAGCAAGAGAAGGACGCATCCCAGCACGCAGATGAAGCGAGGAAAGCAGAGGAGAGGGGAAAAGAGGAACAACGGGAGGAGGTAAGGAAAAAATTCTATAGGAGGGCTCTGAGTTAGTCATTGGTGCTATTCTGGTCTTTGTCACATCAGGTGGCGAGGCTGCGAGGACGCTGTGAGGAGCAGGAGAGGCAGCTGAGAGCCCTCAAAGATGAACTGAGGAAGACCTCTTTGGGTCTAGAAGTCTTCATCGTCACTACTCAACATTATTTCCTGAAGGTGAAAGATTACACTAGGTGTCTTTATTCTGTTGATCATAACTCATTAGGGCTTTACTGTAATGTAGGCCGCAGATGCACTCAAGAGCACACAGTATTTAACACCATGAGGTGAGATTCACAACATCGTCCCGGAGTGCGAGGATGGTGGCTGCGGGGGAGGTTCTGTGAGAGTTCAGTGTGTCAACTGAGATTCTTATCTGCAGTCTCCTGAGCCTGCGGGAATGATTTAACCCGAGGTGGCCAGACGTCTTTATGGCTGCTGTCTGAGTGCTGCAATCACTTGCCCCACAGCACAGATAAATACAAGTGTACCAGTAGTTGAAGTGTGGGCTTATTATTAGGGAAGCTTTGGGCGCCCCCTGCTGTCTATGACAAGAGATAAGTTGTTTGGCATTTACATTTAAAGTCTTGTACTAAAAGATGATGGCATTCCCATTATTGGTATTCTTTTGCATGAGTGAACCTGCATTATATTAACATGTATTATTATTTTTTTCCATCAGAATCAAACTGCAGAAGATAGTGAAACTAAATTGTTTTTGGAAATACAAACGATAAAAGAACAACTAGGTGAGTATAGGTTTTTTTTATTCTCTTCTCATATTCTAGTTGAGGGTGTGCTTTTGCAAATAGGTGTCCATTTTTGTCAATTTTTAGAAATAAGCATTGTAAATATCCAAAGAAAAAAACCCAAACATGCACAAAGAATGCATCTTCTGATCATTGCTCAACCACCAATCTTGCAAGATTTCCTGACCTCAAACTTAATGTCATGCATGACAGTTTGAATTCTTGTGTCCGTCTTTCGAGAGGTCAGATTGAGAATCATACAGTATGACCCCTCACAGGGCCATTCAAATTTAGAAGACAATTCCGCTGGATGAAGTACTCTTGATGAAAAGCTGAAAATGAATATGATTTTTTTTATTATACAGTGTCCAACTCCACACACTGGGAGAGACTCAAGGTGGAAAAGTTTGAGGTGGAAGCGGCATTCGAGCAAGAGATGCAAGAGCTGCAGAAGAAGCAGGACGCCGAGATGGCCACCATGGAGGAGAGCCTTCGGAAGTGTCACTCGGTGGAGACAGAAAACCTGAAGGCTGAGCATCAGTCGGAAATGGAGGAGCTGAGGACCCAGCAGCAAGAGCAGGTCATATACTAAATTATATGAATAGTGGGTCTTAAAATGTTTCATTTATGCGATTAGTCATAAGAATATCTTGTTTGTGTGTTAGGTGGAGGAGATGACAGCCCACCACAAGGCAGCTATTCAGGAGCTCAGAGACATGCATAATATAACCATGGCAACGCTGCATGAGGAGCACGCCCGAACCATGAGAGGTACTTTTGTAAATGACATGAAAACTGTCTTTAATACAAATCACCTATTGACAAATTTGTGCATAGACTTAAGGAAAGCTCACGAACAACAGAAGATTCTCCTGGAGGAGGATTTTGAGAAACTAAGGCTATCTCTACAGGTATGAGCCAGCAATGGAACAATGCTTGTGTGGGCCTATACACAAGATACACCTGTGTTTCTTTGTGTCACCCAGGACCAAGTGGATACACTCACATTTCAAAACCACAGTTTGCGGAACAAAGCCAAGCGCTTTGAAGAGGCCTTGAGGAAGAGTACGGACGAACAGATAGTTGTGAGTTTATTATATCTTCAAGAAAACACACAAAGAGCGGCACTATAACATTTCACACCTTCAAATCTTTCTCACCAAGTACCACTAATTATTTTTTTGCTTTGCATGTACCACCGCTTGCCGTCACGGTTTAGGTTTGACGAATCCTGGGTTAATAAATTTATACAGTGGAACCTCGATTTATGAACTGGTTCTTGAACACGGTTTGTAAATAGGAAAGTTTGTGTATTAAAGAAAAGTTCTCCATAAGTACAATGCAAACAAGAATAATGGGTTCCAGCCTCGACAAAAGTCCATATTTTAGTAATAGCTTGTACACTTTATATACAATATAAAGTAGGGCTGCACAATTAATCAACATCAAGGTTTTAATTAGTGCCATAAATAACCTCAAGCGGCGAAAGGTTTTTTTTCTCCGCTATCACCAGTATTTAAGTGACAGACATGTTCGCCAATCAGAATTAGTCCGTCTTGCATCCTTTGCCTCTTGGCCAATCAAAAATGTTTAAGGAAACAGCAAGGTTGTGTGAGCTGCAGTGCAGGCAGCCAATACACTAATAACAAACACCACTTGCTCCTGGTAAAAAGTTTTAATGGTGACTATGTCTGGGCCTATAGTCAAATGGTCAATCAACTGAACAATAAATCAAAATTAAGTTGAAATACTCACCTGTGTTTTTTTCTTAGTGGAACAGGGAGAAAGAGAAAAAGAGAAAAAGGTCTCACTCTGTGCATCACTCTCAGCACCTGAGCACGTTTATTTAATAGGAGAACTAACTAAACAGGGTGAGTCCTCGAAGTCATTCACAATCGTTGTCTTGGTGGGCAAAGAGCAAGACCGCGCTCGCCTCATGCAGGAGGCACGACAGACAGAGAGCCTCACTCCTCGCAACTCACTAGTAAGAAGTTCCACAAAGTAACAAAAATTCAGAGGAAAAAAATGTATTACAAAGCCGAATGTCCTGTTGTAGGAAAATTTCAGCTTCAAATCGGAAGGGCAATATAAGCCCAACAACACAGACAAACAAGCTAGAATGCCTTGATCACGGTATGGCAACAACAAAAAGACAACCCGACCTAATTTTTCCAACTGGGAAAAAAATGCACTTGGGGATGTTCAATGTTTGTTCAAGGTAAATTTTTGCTTACAGAAAATTAGTCCTTTTTTGTTTGTTTGTTTGTTAATTTCGGATAACTAAAAGTTATTTACCTTCCAATTACAGTACAATGGTAAACACTTCTACAATAATAAGAAATACAAGTTTATATCCTTTTAAATAGTTACTTGCACTATTAATATACATTTTGATTACATTACATTATAAACACTATATAGTTTTTATCGGTAATTTCTTCAGTTTAAGAATAGGATGTAGACAAAATTGTCTGACTCTTTCTGCATAAAGCCAAATATTTTTAAAGTAAATTATTGCATATTATTCTAATGTGTGGCACCTTGAGACAAGAATATATTGGTTGACAGTCTAAAAGAAAATGTTTTTGCATTTATATGCAGTTTTATGCATTTATATCGAATCGGAATCACAACTTTGGAAAGAAATATCGCAATAAGGTTTTTTTCTCAAAATTGTGCACCCTTAATATAGACCGCTTTACAGTACTGTACATCAAACAAATATAACAAGGCGGTGAAAGAGCAACATTATATTTAATAAAGTTCAAACAAGAACTAGCAACTACGAAGTCTATTTCCTAAGCAGCCGCTCGGTCGACACACACACAGTGACTCTAGCCCTGTGGTGGACTCACAGTTTGAAATCACAACATTTCTTAATCAAAAAGTGCTTACAAGAGGAGTCCGTAAATCGAGGTTCCACTGTACATGTTCCTGAGTAGTGTTCCTGAGTACAACTTAATGTGGTATTCATACAATAGTCCTACAATCAATGCCTGAAATGTTTCTATTCATCTCCACAACAGGATGCCTTAGCTCCATACCAGCACATTGACAAGGATCTGAAGAGCTTAAAGGAAGTTGTGGAAATGAAAAACCAGCAAATACACCAGCAAGATCTAAAGATCTCCGACCTAGAGAAAGTGGTAGGCTCAAATAGACCGTCATCACCAACTACCTGACGATATGCACTCTGATCAGATGTAGAACAAATGAATGACTTTGCTTTGGTTGGGTTTTTACTTTTGAGCAGGCTAAAAAGAATGTATACCTGGAGGAGAAGGTCCAGGTCCTGCAGCAGCAAAATGAAGATCTGAAGGCACGTATCGAAATGAACCTCACATTATCAAGGTAAAACATTATTCATGATACACTAATCAGAAGTTCCTTAGACTTTCCCATTGGTCTATCCAATAAGTGACGTCAATAAGCCCTTTTACACCAAAAGTTCTGTAGGTTCCTGGAACCTACAGTTCCGGAACTATAATTTCCTGTAGACCTGTGTGGTGTGCATTTCCACCGCATTTCACAGTTCAGGGGAGTAATACAAATACGCCGGATGACTGTTACAGTATATTTCTACATTGATACCATGTAAATACACCAACAATATTGGGTCCGATGTATTTTACAAAAGTGTTAGTAAATAAAATACTAAGCAATAAGATACAAAACGATATGATTTAAAAACAAGGCTTTTGTCCACAGTGTCAAAAAGTCTTTATGATCTACTTCAGCTCTTGCCGAAACATGAACACATCCGAATTAGCGTTACCCTGTTAGCATTAGCATTCAGTTAACTCGGGTTGAGGCTAATAACAGAATAACTACACAAATTCTGTGTCGCTGACTACTGTAATGTTACAGCATGTAACAAAATTAATAGTTTATAATGATGTGATTTACCTTTGTTCTACTAGTTTACTGCCTCCTCTAATTCGGCAAATATATCCTCATATAACAAGGTCACAAAGTCCCAGTGAGCAGCTGGAGTCGCCGCTTCGAAGCTCAGCTAAATTAAATTAGTTCTCCAAATTAGTTCCTGGTAGAACTTTTTTACACGGGGAGTTTTTTTGGTGGAAATCCAAGGGGTATTTCATTTACCAGGGTAAATTGTAAAGTTCCTGTAAAAGTTCCTGTGGTGGAAAAGAGCCTAGAAAGACTTTTTTGCTACCAAAGAGAAACTACCAGCTGCATTCAATCTTGATCAGTAAAGAGAAGTTAGTGGTTTTATCATGTTAAACGACATTTTGGAAACTTCAGCACCACAAGATATAGGTGACTGTAAGCCCAAACATAAGGCATTCAAGGCCAAGATGGGTGACCTCTGACCTGAACTGTGTGTACTATAATTAGGGTACAGCAGATGCATATCCAACAGTTGAACCAAACTGCTCCCTCTGCAGGCAACTGTCAGAGGAGAACGCCAACCTCCAAGAATCCGTCGAAAAAGAGAGCACAGAGAAAATGCGACTCAGTCGGAACAACGAGGAGCTGCTGTGGCGTCTCCAGACCAGCCCTGTGATGTCTCCCTCGTCCTCCCCCCTGCACTGCTCCTTCTCCACCTCCCCTATCCCGTCATCCCCGTTGTTCTCGTCCTCCCCTGTTCCTCCGGTGGGATGCCACTCACCCACCCACTGCCAGGGCTGCCCCCTGCAGTCGCAGACGTCGTCCCCATTCCATACAGCCAATCACAATTACTCCCCTGGCCCGGCCACACCCACTCACAGAGCGGCAACTAATCATAATTACTCCCCTGGACCGGCGACACCCAATCACAGGGTAGCAGCAACCAATCAGAATTGCTCCCCTGGTCCATGCACACCCACTCATAGGGCAACAGTCAATCGCAATTCGGCAGCTTTTCTCACTTTGCAGAGATAAAAACGTAAAACCTCTTTCTACTGTTTTTTAATTTTAATTTTTATATAGTTTATTGATGACTTCTCATCCCTTACTGAATGTGAATGACGTGTCATAAAGTCATATTAAATATACACAGTATAATGTAATTTAGTGACACAAATAGTGTGAGCATGAAGTCACTTACAGAGACAGAAAGCACTCAACTGACCACGTTACCTACGCTCCCACTGGGATTAGTTTGTAAACTGTGTTTTGTAAAAGATACATCCCCCCGAACAAAGCGCCTCACTTCTGTCATCTCACCAACAGAGGTACACCAATTTTTATGAGGGATTTGTCATTTTTAATTGGGTTATAATATAAAAACACTAAACAAATCACTGAGGGGTAACCTACAACAGCAGTTTACTATGTGATTGCGTTTACTTGACTTATTTGTTTTGCTACTAAAGCATGCATGCAATGTGAATGTCTTCCAGTCCTATTATCGCTGTGGGTTGTTTCTTTATTCAGCTCTTTATGATGGAAATAGACGGTAGAGAGGACAGTCTTGTGATATAAGGGCCAATAAGCTATTTACAGTAACTCACAAAAGTGATTGCAATCTTCACATTTCAAGGGACAATTCTAAAGAACTCAAACTTGGATGTAACTTAAAGAAGTTAGTGTACAGAGTCATGTTCCGTCAACGTACTACAGCTCCCCCTTGCAGGTAGCACTCATGCAGCCCCAGACCATGACAATCCCTGCGGATAGTGCCATCAAACTTATTTCTCATGAAGGAGAAAATTTAGTGTAATCTAATCTATTGTAATACTCTAAAGCAGTGCTAAATCCGGCCTGGGAACGACACCAAACCAAAGTTCAGTTCAATACTTGGGAGATAAACATTTCTGCTTAGCAAATCTCTGCAAAACCCTAGAGTGCTCCTGTTGTATAGAAGAACTTGGACCACCGTAAACACATTGGAGCATTGTGCACTGACATCTCAACCTCGTTAGCGGACCTAGAACACTGAGGTCCAAACTTGTGATAACTGAGGTGTTCCTCACAGCACCCCTTTAAGTTCTCTCCTTTTTGGCAGTTACAATTTTTTTTAATGTGATGTATGTAACTGAAGTGTAGCTTGTTTACTTAAGATGCAGTCAGTAGTCATTTGTCCAACTTTTTAGTTATACTAGTAGTGTTCCTCAAGGTTCCATTTTAGGTCCTCTCTTTTTTATCATTTGGGTTATTATATGTGGCCCCACAAACTATTTAGTTGAATATCCTTGCTTTACGTAGAGTTAGGAGCATGGGCCTCAAACTCACGGAACGCAGTCCGATATTTTGTGCCGCTCTACTTAATTTAATAGGTTATTGAAATTGTGGCCCACGTTAAATATATTATATCAATAATGGTGCAGACACAAAAATTACAGCAAAACAAACACAAAGAGCAACTTCTAGTAAGAAAGTGGAAGTGTCTCTGATTATCTCCTGGGGAATTCAACAGTGTCAACATATGCCATTTTTACATTACATTTTAAATTTGTAAGGTCTACAATAGATCGGGGTCACGATAGCTGCTGGTAGAAGTAATTAACACATTTAGTCACGTGGTTAAAACAAGATTCTGAAGTGATTACTTTGTGCGGCTCAGCCTCACCCAGACTCTACCTCCAGCAGCCCGCAGTTTAAATGTAGTTTTAGACCCCTGGTCTAGAGTATATCCAAGTTTAATTTCTATATCATTGTGTCTTGAGAAGCTATACTGCAGAGGTGTGGACTCGAGTCACATGACTTGGACTCGAGTCAGACTCGAGTCATGAATTTGATGACTTTAGACTCGACTTGACAAAATGTAAAGAGACTTGCAACTCGACTTAGACTTTAACATCAATGACTTGTGACTTCACTTGGACTTGAGCCTTTTGACTTGACATGACTTGCTACTTTCCCAAAAACCCAAAGCTTAAAAAGTTATTTGGGAGCGCTCCGTATCTTTCATTTTGTACGTGTCTGTCTGTCTATCAGCGTGTGTGCTGCCTGTCAGCTGGTGTGCTGTCAGTACAACAGCCAATCAAATTAGTTATACGTTGTTTTCATCACACAGCATTCATCCAATCAAATTGCAGGACAACCACCGAACAAGAGTTGTCAAACAATGCGGCAGAGAGAAACAATTATGCCAAAGTTGGTTTCGTTCGGGTATAAAAACTACGACTTGGTCAACAAAAAACGAATTGCGTATGCAAATCACGCAGTTCGAATATTACAGACGGAGACGCAACAACTTCCAACTTCGTTCGACATTTGAAGTTGCCCAAAGAAGGGTCAGTTTTGAATGTAATTGGCTAAGTAACATGACTTTTATTTGCTGTGTAGTTAAATCAGTGAGGCTGTAAACTCACTGCTAACGTTATAACCATAGACATGTTTTAAGGGTACGCAGCATCGAGCGCTACTGCCTACTGGCGCAGACGAGACGCGGGGCCGCCATCTTGGAGTGGTGATCCGCTCCACTCAGTGCAATTCATTTGTCAGGAGCAATGAACTGTCAGCGCATTTAATTCATTTTACCTCACTGAATACCACTGATTTTCACGCGGTTTTTTGTCATACGTGTAGCTATGATAACGGACACATGTTTTGGCAAGTTTTATTATTCATAGTTTGCTTAACAGTAATATAATATTCTTATACGCTATAAGTGACCAGACATCCGAGATCAAAACTGGGAATATAATCCCAGAGAAGGGGGAAAAAACGGTAAGCTATTTTTAAATTGAAGAAACAATATGATTAGGTTATATATACATGCGTATATCCTACATAAACAATGTATGAATACATTAGATATCTATATATCTTAGGGACCTATAGACTGTATCTCTGTTGCTGCAGCAGCAGAGAGTTTATTCTGTCTTGACACTTTGTATTGATATTTTGTATAACATTCTTCCCTTAAATGATCATGTTTACAGTGATTTTTATATATGTATTTTTTATGTATGTCGCTTTGGATAAAAGCGTCTGCCAAATACTTAAACATATATAAACACCTGAAAGTCTTTATATCAGCTAAAACCACCAATCTGTTTCACTACATTCAGAATAAAACCAAATGCTGTTTTACCCAACAATGTTAGTATTTGAATATTGTTACTTGAAGACTTATTCCTGGTTACAATTATACTGTTAAGAAAGTATTGTCTTATATTTTGCCTAAAATGAGAATGCATCATAATCAGTGGCGGCTGGTGAATTTTGTTTTAGGTGGGGCTGAAAGTTTGTAAACCAAACCCCTGTAGGGGGGTCATCCTCCCCCAGAAGATTTATTTGTGATTTTCACATACAAATATTGAAGATCTTTGCTCCTTCTCAACTCTGTGGTAATATTATTTTCATAAAATACAACCAATAGTATGTTAATGTTTGTTTTTGCAAATGTGTTTCTGTAAAGGAATGAGTTAAATGTTTAAAATTGTGTAAACTATTAAAATTACTGTTAATAGTGCTATTATGAATTGCAATGTCAGCACTATTTTTTTTCTTGCAATTTCAAATGCACTTGTTTTAATAAATAAATACAGCGTTTTAAAAGCATACACAATCTGTGTAAAAATATTAGTCTGTGGTTAAAAGGACTTGAAAGGACTCGAAACTCAAAATGCAGGACTTGGGACTCGACTTGAGACTTTCCAGTCTTGACTTTGGACTTGACTCGGGACTTGCCTGTCTTGACTCGGGACTTGACTCGAGACTTGAGGGCAAAGACTTGAGACTTACTTGTGACTTGCAAAGCAATGACTTGGTCCCACCTCTGCTATACTGTATAAACATGCTTGCTGAAATGTGAAGGATCCACTCACTATTGGGTGATACAGTAACTTAAAAAAGGGTAACATTTGTTAGCTTTTACCTCCTAATAAAATATACAGCATTTTAAAATCGTTCTAAAATAACAGTTTAGTTAAAATGTTTTTCTTATTGATGTATTGTTTGTTTGTGCGATTAAAACTATTCCATATAACATTCAGGGAATTGCTTTTTCAAATGTAACAATATTTTATTTGCAGAACTCACTCTCAGTTTTCGTCTACTATATAAAAAGCAATAGATTAGAAACCAACAAATATTGTAATGTACTCACACTTCGGCCTCAGGGTCCGCATGGAGCTGCTTTGACCACGTGGACATCCTGATTTCCAGTCGGTTTACGTGAATGGTGTCCTGATAAAGAACGTAATTGCATGAAAACAAGCAAATGTAAATAAATATTGTCAGACGAAAGGTTATGTTGTACAGTTAGACACTATCAGCAAGAGAGACAGAGGAAGGAGGCACTATACTGTGGGGGTTCTGTTACGGCATTTAGCAACATAATGTTATTTTCAAGTTGCACTTTTTTTCATCAGAAACTTTCGAGTTGATGCTCATAACCAGCACTTTTGATGAAGGCTCTGATAAGCAAATTACATGGAACCTTCAAGGTTTTTCTTTATTCTATTTCTACGGTTGGTAGACAGGGTTAAACGGTCTTAAACAAAAGGAATGTCAAGTACAACACAGCATTTGCAAGTTTGAAACAAGTTTCTATGATTGTTTTTGATGATTTTCAGAATGTCAATTGTAAAAATAAAAATAAAAATAAATTAAAAAAAACTGCCAGTCACTCTGCCAGTCACTCAGTCACTGTGTTTTCAAATGTTTAGACTTCTACTTCAGGGTCACTTCAGGTGTACACAAACACAGTTTACAATATTGCAACATGATAAATAACAGTAAGCAGTTACAGTAATGAAAATAACACTAATGCCACACAAAAATGTGTCCTGTGGACATCTGTGTCTCGCTCTGCGCTGAATGTGAAAAATGTACTGACTGTATTTTATATCATTCATGTGATTTGATGAAAAATAAGAGACCTCTTGTATTGTAGCAAGCAGCCATTTATATGTCAATATGTAGCATTCAGTCCCTACAAAACCACAGGATAGATAAATAATGGCGTTACAGCTCCCTTTTTTAAATTGAATCTTGTGACAAGTAACCCCGTTTGGATTTGGTCCAGAGGGAATGAATGTGTTTGTCTTGGCACTGATTGTACTGTATGTCTGAATGTAAATACATTTACACAAGTTGTGTCTTATAGTGCACGGACAAAGTAATAGAAGCATGTTTTGTCTTTGCTTTCTCTCAAATTGCATTGTGATGGTTAAACATGTAGTTTGTAAAGTGTGGCAGGCCAACAAGTTTAAGAAAGATAAATGACATGTGTCAGTAAATTGACATTTGATGACAAATGTATTCATCTAGGAATTGGTGCTGCCCCCTCCTCTTGTGTTAGGCTATAGAGTAGATTTCCATACCAAGTAATAAAGCCTACTTCAGTATCATGTCTGTCTGTGTCTTTTTATATTTAAAAAATGAATAATATTGGAACTGGTATTGACTTACCTAAGGAAGTATTGACTCCAGACAGTAAAAAAGAAAAATATCCTCCAGCCAGGTGTTTGTTGTGTCTCTCAATTCACGTCCACTACGTCGTCAACCTTTTAATTCACAACTTCCAGCAATAAAAGTGGTTTAATTCACCGTTTTATTGAATAATTGGGGGGTTTCTCTGTTTAACGTCCATGTTTTAGCGTTTATATGTGTATTGTGGGGTCATGATCTGTGGTCTTAGCGACCACTATCTAACCTTCTGCACCCGCAAAATAGCTAAACCTAAAAGCCAATGGCCACATAAGAGCCCAATCCAGATCCCTCAAAAAATACTCCAATGACAATTTCAATTTAAAATTAGATGAGTGGGACTGGTCCCCTGTGCTCGCGAGCTACCTGGTCGATGTTGCTTGGGATCGCTTCAAAACGGCGTTCCTAAAGATACTAAATGACATGGCTCCCGTGAAAACAGTCAGGATCAAAGCCCGCTCGGAACCATGGATGAATCCTGACCTATTAGCTGCCATAAAAGACAGAGACAGAAAATACTCTGAATACCAAAAATGCAAAACAGAAGTAGTTAAACAACCCAATAATATCAACCTCAAATTACTCCTTTCAACTCTCAAAAAGCAATGCAATAAATTAAGAAATAAGTCAACCAACCTGACTAAATCCTTAAAAAAAAATTACATTAACGACAAAATAGAGGAAAACACAAATAAGCCACGTGAGCTCTGGAAAATTCTCAACAACCAGCTTCCTGGTTGCAGCCAGAAACTTAAAACAAGACTCACCAACATCAGCCTCAAGGAGGGTGACTCCCTCATTACAGACAAAATGGAGGTAGCTAGCAGACTAAACATCTTTTTCACCAGCATAGCCGCAACTCTTGTCAACAAGCTGTCCCACCACTCTGGTCGCTTTGGTGTAGAACACATTAAAGCCTTCTACAGAAAGCTAGGAGTATCCAACGATGATTTCAAATTAGAAATGGTCACAGCTCATGAGGTGTTTAAAAAATTGAGCGCGCTCCACCCTAACAAGGCCACCGGCCTTGATAATATCCCCTCCAGATTCCTCAGGGACTCTGCCTCCATCATTGCCCCGATCATCACGCACATAATAAACCTATCAATTACACAAGGCCAAGTACCAAAAGATTTTAAGATAGCAAGAGTAACTCCCCTCTTTAAAAAAGGAAGCAAATTGGAACCTGGCAACTACCGACCTGTTTCTATTCTCAGTTCCATTTAGAAAGTAATGGAGAAAATAGTTTATGAATAGGTCGATAGTTACCTTGCCACTAATAAACTCATGTACAAATTCCAATCCGGCTTCAGAACTAACCACTCCACTGACGCATGTCTTCTCTATCTGACCGACCACATCAAACATGAGGTGGACGCGGGCAAATACTGCGGCATGGTCATGCTGGACCTTCAGAAGGCCTTTGACACCGTTAACCACGCTATACTGTTGGATAAGCTCAGAGCAATCGGATTTAACAAAACCTCATGGAGCTGGATGCACTCTTACTTGGAGGGGAGGGAGCAGGTGGTAGAGGTGAACGGCACCGTGTCGCCCCCCCCCCCCCCCCCCCCCCCCCTTGGTGAGCTGTGGAGTCCCCCCAGGCAGTATATTGGGACCTTTACTGTTAATAATATACATAAACGACATGTCATCGGCATGCGACTGTGAATTGTTTTTGTTTGCGGATGACTCTGCCCTGCTGGTATCCGGCAAGGACAAGTCACAAGTGGAGAAAATCCTCAGTGCTGAGCTCTGTAGAACTTGCACCTGGCTCGCTGACAACAAGATATCCATACACTTGGGTAAAACAGAATCCATCCTGTTTGGGTCCCACATCAACCTCAAGAAAGTCAATGACTGCACCATAAAAGTGGGTGACATTGTTATCACCAGGAAAGATGAGGTCACCTACCTAGGTTCCATTCTAGAGGGTAACCTTTCCTGTGATAAAATGGCAACCAAGGTAATCAAAAAGGTTAACCAACGAGCGAGATTTCTCTACAGAATCTCCTCTCTGGTCAACAAAAGCACCTTGAGGATTCTGGCGGGAACTCTCGTTCAACCCTTTTTCGATTACGCATGCACCTCCTGGTACCCTAGCACCTCCAAAACCCTCAAATCTAAACTCCAAACATCTCAGAACAAGCTAGTCAGGTTACTGCTAGACCTCCACCCCAGATCCCACCTCACTCCTACCCACTTCTCTAAAGTGGACTGGCTCAAGGTGGAGGACAGGGTTAAACAACTTGCACTGAGCCTAGTCTATAAAATCCGCTACACCTCCCTGATACCGAAGTACACGTCAAACTACTTCCTTAACGTAAATGACCGCCATAACCACAACACCAGGGGGAGCTCCACTGACCACGTTAAACCCAGATTCCGAACTAACAAAGGTCTTAACTCATTCTCTTTCTATGCCACATCAATGTGGAATGCGCTCCCAACAGGTATAATAGAAAGGGCATCTCTATCCTCCTTCAAAACCACAATAAAAGTTCACCTCCAGGCAACTACAACCCTAAACTAACACCCTCCCCGGATTGCTAATAATCAAATGTAAACAATCAAATGCAGATACTTTTTCTTATGCCTTCTGATCTCTCTCTCTCTCTCTCTCTCTCTCTCTATGTCCACTACTTGATGTCCATATCCTACCCCCCCCCCCCCATCCACACCCCTGATTGTAAATAATGTAAATAATTCATTGTGATTATCTTGTGTGATGACTGTATTATGATGATATGATAGTATATATCTGTATCGTGAATCAATTTAAGTGGACCCCGACTTAAACAAGTTGAAAAACTTATTCGGGTGTTACCATTTAGTGGTCAATTGTACGGAATATGTACTTCACTGTGCAACCTACTAATAAAAGTCTCAATCAATCAATCAATCAAATATGATAGCGGGCATGAAGCACTTCCGTGATGACGGAACCACGTGACTTATATCCAAATATATCATTGGTCCAGCGCGGGGCTTTTGTTGCATTCAAGGACACTATGAGTTTTCCCATTCGGACAGGTGTAGCCAATGACGTTTGTGGAGTTCGAGAAACATGTTTTTATCGTAAATTAGACAGTTTGGTGACAATAACAAAACGCTTTAATATAACTAAATCATTTGGCGGGGGAAACAAGAATTGAGTCGATTTTTCCGTTTCAGATTTATTAATTGAAAAAAATATTGAAATTTACATTTATTCAGGCAGCTCGGTAGAACAGGGGTTAGTGCATGTGCCTCAGAATACAAATGTCTTGAGTAGTCCTGAGTTCAATCCCGGGCTCGGGATCTTTGTGGAGTTTGCATGTTCTCCCCGTGACTGCATGGGTTCCCTCCGAGTACTCCGGCTTCCTCCCATCTCCAAAGACATGCACCTGGGGATAGGTTGATTGGCAACACTAAAATTGGCTCTAGTGTGTGAATGTGAGTGTGAATGTGTCTGTCTATCTGTGTTGGTCCTGTGATGAGGTAGCGACTTGTCCAGGGTGTACCCCACCTTCCACTCGAATGCAGCTAAGATAGGCTCCAGCACCCCCCGCAACCCCGAAATGGACAAGCGGTAGAAAATTAATGGATGGACATTTATTCAAAAATGTATCCAGACAAGCTTGGACTCATCCACACTTGGTTTTAGTCTTCTATACCTTCACAATATGCCTAATGTAAAATTATTGTATTGTAATATTAATAATTTGCTTTAAGGTTTACTTCCTCCATCAAGGCAGGACCAAATGGGACAACTTTAAATAAATACATTTTAAATAATTACTTAAAAGTTTCATTAATAATAGGTGGATTAAATACATTGATGTCTTATTAATGTATGACCAGACATGATGCAGCTGAGATAGGCTCCAGCAAACCCGAGAGGGACCAGCGGTAGAGGATGGATGGATGCATGGATGGAATAACACATTTGTTTGAATTATTTAAATATTTATTTATTGTTGTCCCATTTGGTCCTCGTCAGCACTTCAATAATATATTTTATGTGTGTACTCAGCCGTCAAAATTCACAAAGCGCTGAAAAAGGAGTTAAATATTTGTTTAATCAATTAAATCATTAAATAAGTCCTTAAATAAGCAAATTGTTAATTTACTAATTGAGAAGTAATTATTGAAATTACAAAATTATCAAATCAATTAAGTCATGAAATGATTAAATGACACCTTTAATAACACGTATATACATTTATTTCCAATTATAATTAATTATTGGGACATTTAAGTAATTATATAAAATGTATTTATCAAATTTTGTCGCATTTGGAACAGGTTATGAATTACTCAACAAATGACAAACTCTCTTCGGTTACAACAGTTAGCGTGAAAGTTTATAAATTTGAATTGTCAAAACATGCAATGAAATAATAAACAAATTAAAATAAAATATGTCCTTTTGTTGTGGATGAAATATGTGTAGGCATTCAAATCAAGTGTCATGCAAACAGGGGTCACTTCCGCATGAAGTGGGAGATGACGTCCATAGGCAAGGGGAAGATGATGGTGGAGTTCTTCTCAGCTGCGATGGTGCTGAGGGTCTGCAGGTAACGAAGCTGCAGAGCTGATGGAGACTCAGAGATGACGAGAGAAGCCTCCTTCAGGGCGCGAGATGCGTTCATCTCACCCTCAGCGGCTATCACCTGTAGGAGGAAATCAGGAAGTGGTGTTAAGTGTGGCTTTTACAAACCAGACTGTATGCAAATGATGTCTGCTCTGACCTTTGCCCTGGCCTCTCGTGAAGCCTCAGCCTCAGCCGCCATTGCTCTCTGCAGCTGATGGGGGAGCTTCACGTCTTTAATCTCCACACGTTCCACCTTGATACCCCAGTTGTCGGTAGCTTCATCCAAGTTGGACTAAAAAACACGCAATCTTTTGTGATGAATATGGTGTGTTACAGGGCTGACAAGTACGCAGCTGTAAAATGTGAGCATTTTTTGTTAAAAATACTTGGCTGCCATAAAGGAAACTGTCTTTGCAAAAACATGCATACTGAGCCACTAAGTAAACAGTTATCTAATGACTATAAAACAATGATATATGTACTACATATACTGTATGCCGACATGTAGTCCAAAGCATTTTGAACACAAGCCATAGGGGGTGCCACAAATGTCACTTTCAGTCAGGAGAAAAAAAATCTATACCTGCATGTAGTGAGCAATGCCTTCGCGGTCAGACAACACCTCAGCCAGGTTCTTGGTCCCCAAGACGTTTCTGAGGGTTGTCTGAGCTAGCAAACGGGTGGCAAAGTCAGCGTTGGTCACATTGGCCACGGAAGCGATGGGGTCACTGACGCGGAAGTAGACCACGCCGTCCACGCTCACTGTCACTGAGTCCTTAGTCAGAATCTGGGTTCAACAACAATACATAACTTTGGGTCAGAAAACTTTTTTTCTCATTGACCCACCATTCAATTGAATAAGATGAGAAAGTGTGTCCAACCTTATGACTGGCACTGTTTACACACTTGTAGAGTAGAAATTACATTGAATTAAATTAGTTGGGTAAAAATAAATATTTACTTAACAATATGTTTAACATGTTTTTTCATATTTTAGTTACTTTAAAGATCCTAGTTTAGTTCTGTTCAGTTCTGTTTTGTTCTGTTCTGTTGTGTTGTGTTGTGTTTTTGTCCTGTCCTGTCCTTTCCTATTTTGTTTTGTTTCATTTTGTTTACGTTAGTTTAGTTTTTGTTTGGATTTACCTTATTTTGTTTTATTTTATTTTATTTTACTTTTTTTTTATCTTATTTTTTTTTATTTTATTTAAAAACTTTTTTTTTTCACTGAGAATTATTAACATACATCAAATATATTAATTCAACTCTATTTAATTAAATTAATTCACTGCATGGTGAATTTAATTGAATTGACTTCAATACAATTGCATTTCATTCCATTGTATTGATTTCAATTGAATTGAATTTCTTTCTTCTTCTTTAACTGTTTCAACTGAGGAATATTAACTTAACAATGTTTATTAACGCAATTAAATTCCATTTAATTTCATTGTATTAAATCAAATTAACTCAATTAATTGAATTCCAATTAATTTATTTCAATTTGATTAATTTAATTCAATGAATTAAATTAAATTACATTTAATTACCATCAAATACATCCAGTTGAACTGAATTTCAATTTAATTGAATTGAATTTAATTTAATTTAATTTATCTATCCATGTTCTACCGCCTGACCCTCTAGGGATCACAGGGGTGCTTTAATCAAATTGTATTTAATTGTATTTAATTTTATTACATTTCATTTTATTTAATTTTATTTTATTTTATTTTATTTAACTTAATTTTAAAACTGTTATCACCGAGAAATATTAACTTAAATGATAAATGATAAATGGGTTACACTTGTATAGCGCTTTTCTACCTTCAAGGTACTCAAAGCGCTTTGACAGTATTTCCACATTCACAGACACATTCACACACTGATGGCGGGAGCTGCCATGCAAGGCGCTAACCAGCACCCATCAGGAGCAAGGGTGAAGTGTCTTGCCCAAGGACACAACGGACGTGATGAAGGTGATGATTGAACCCCAGTAACCAGCAACCCTCCGATTGCTGGCACGGCCACTCTACCAACTTCGCCACGCCGTCCCCTTGACAATGTTTACCGGTATTAATTTAATTAAATGTAATTAAATTCAATTTAATAATTTCATTGAATTAAATTAACTCAATTAATTGAATTCAATTAATTGAATTCAATTTAATTTAACTGAATTCAATTACAATATTTTGAATTCAGTTGAATTCAGTTAATTAGATTTTGATTCAATTACATTTAAAACTAATAAATAGATGCAGTGCAAATGTACGCCACTGCAAACAGCGTACAATCACAATAATTGACATGATATTACATTTAAACCCCTTTAAAACTTATAGTAAAAAAACAACATCTTTATTGTGTTTGTATAGGCATGGATGAAAAAAAAGCTTACTTCTTGCGGAGGGATGTCAAATGAAACTGTCCTCAAATCCACTTTGATAAACGAATCAGTGCAGGGTAAAATGAAGAAGATTCCTAACATAAAGCAAAAAAATGTCAGGGGAATCCTTTAAATGAGGATAGAGAAAACCGAGCATGTTCCTACAGTATACCTGGTCCTTTTGCTTTCCTGTCTGTGATCCGGCCTAGTCTGAAGATGACTGCACGCTCGTACTCTTGAACTATCTGCAAGAAGAAAAGTACATGAGTAGAAATTCAAGTTTCAAACGTTTCAGTCAACCCACCTTCAGACAGAACCAAATAGTGATGGGGAAAAGGCAAATTGTAAAGAAGCCAACCAATATGACGATGAACCATCCTGCACATCCCAAGGATCCAGTCCGGTCAGCTGCAAGGAGAGACGACAAGTTTTGTTGTTTGTTATGGAATAAAATGAATATTCCACTGCTGGATTGTCCGTCACATCAACAGACAGACAATAGGACAATGGCGTGCTTGTATGATGTTTAATTAAAATGTGGTAATGTCCTGTAATGCATTGTTGTTGAGACAAAAGACGAGGCCAACAGTCAAATGTTGACACAAGCAATATGATATCTACTCTGATCATACATGAAACAAGTAAGCGAGGGGAGGTTCTGTGTGTCAATACGCGACATCGTTTCCACTGCATGGTTTATTTTACATTAAAGTTCGTCATATTCTAATACCTGCACAATCAAGCAAAGGAGTAGGAAGAAGCAGAGCGTATTTATTTTCTCCGCAATCCACCTGAATATTTTTTGCTTCACCCTTAAAAGGGTTAAACATACAGTATGTCTAACATATCAGCAGCCAAACGGGTGTTAACAACATCTTCACTTTCTCTTATGTACAGTATATCTTTGTATTTTGCACTAAATATTGTAAAGTCTTACTTGTATATAATGTTGATAGATGACTAAAGTATGCACCTAGAGTACTTGCTTGCTCAGTGAATGTATACTTGTCTATTTGCTGTATGTTTAGAGAGCAAACAACTGCCGAAGACAAATTCCTTGTATATGCAAGTAGACTTGGCCTGATTCTGATTCTGATTCTGATTCTGATTCTGACAAGCACAAAGGATCAATTTTCCTGGCCTTTTATCATGTGCTTTTTTACCGCGCATAATCATCATTATTCTCTTTGCGGTCAAACCACAAGACTGTCAGTTTCCTGTGGAATAACTGAAGTTTTTTTTTTTTTTTATTGTGGCAGTAAAGAGAGAACATGATTACATATCTCACGGTCCCATTGAAACACTTGACCGCTCAGTCATGTGAAGACATGACTGAGCGGAATCACTAAGAGAGAAATCGAAGTTAAGCTGATGACAATATACGAGCACTGACATACCGGTAGTCATTTCTTATATATTTGTGCTTTGTATTTATCTTATTTTTATATGGTTTATGTGTCTAAAATATACATATATTTGTAATCGTTACTAATAGGTTTTATTTTCGGTTAATTAAGAGTCTTATATGGGTCGTTTTTTTTATAGGGTGCCATTTGGACTTCATAACTTGTAAAAAATAAATAGTTGATTTACCAATATTTTTATGTTCTATTGTATACATGACATATGTAACTTGCTGAAAAACATATTGGTCGAACTCAGGCACCTAAATCATAGTATATTTAGCTATATTAATGAGAGGTGACACACGGGATATGTCCACTCTGTTAAGGACATATGCATAACAGCATACATGTGTTTTCAGTGCATGATTGCCTGTATAATGACTTTCCTATATGGATTGTATATCCCTCACTCTAAGCAGATATATTTTTAGAATACATACATTTTTAAATAGCATATATTGAGAAAAACAAGGGCATTTTTGAGAACGGGGGATATTAATCTATTTCATTTCTTAAGAAATATGAATTATGATACAAATTACTAAAATGTTATATCATTATTATCAACCCCTTACATATCTTTATGTAACTACAAGTACATAGTTGATATATTTGTACACTGTACTTTTAACACCAATGTATTTGCTGTATATGATATTTTGCAACAGCAGTGATGATTAACCAAGAATTATGAAAGAAACTGCTGTTGAATGCATAATAGCACTACATATACATTGTGATAAGTCAACATTACTATATACATGTCCACTCTGTTAGGTTGATGTCCACCGTGTTAGTTGAATGAGGCTAACACGGTGGACACTAACACGGTGGACATTTTGAGCTAAAGTTAGCCTTCAGCCTGCCTGTGTTAACATAACAGCTAGCATGGACTTGAATAATTGATAAGAAATCTATAATTTCACACAAACATGTTTTGAAAAATTTCAATTTGATTGATCTCCTTATTATTTAGGCCTAACAGAGTGGACACGTTATGTTCAACCACATTAAATTCACTTCATAAAAACATCAACATCAGATAGTAAGAGAGCTAAAAAACCACACAGCTTACCAGAGTTGAGTTTCCCGCCACTGGTGTGATGTTACCTGATGAGAATGATGTCACTGACAAATGTGGTTGTTTTCTTAAAGGGACAGTAACGCAACTTAACAGAGTGGACAGCGACCACAGGGACAGACATAGAACCTTATTTTTTTGTAATTCTTTTTACGATTTTGATAATATACACCATATGACTAAAGAGAGCTTGTCTATGATAATTATATCATAACAAAAAAAAATTAAAAATATATGTTTTTATTTGTTATTTTCTAGATTAAAGTTGAATAAACAGCACCAGGGACATGGCAAAATCGCATAATAGAACTTTAACAAAAGCTTTAAAAAATATATATTCTAATGTTTGAAGCCCATATCACTGTATTTATGATAGACAACAATTTACCATACACAAAGAAACTAATGGAATGAGCAATTGTAAATATTTTGAGAAAATATGACATGATTTATACTGGGGACGCAAAAGGCACCATATAAAAAAAATGACCCATATGGTAGATGTGCTTTAAAATAAAAGGATTTTATTACAATTACATTTAAAAAACAACAACTATGTTGTATATTGTGTTTCTTGTCATATTTTAGTTACCTTGAAGATCTAATACACGAGTTGTGATTTATTGTAATTTAATTTAATTTAATCTAATCTATTGAATTTTAATTAATTTAAAACATGTAATTTATTTGTTAATGTATTTTTAACATGTTATTAACATGTTTTATTTTCTATTTCTATATTCTTTTTATTAATAATGTTATAATTAATATTTTGGAAATGTCATTATTACATACAAATACATCTTATTTATAAATTTGTATTATTGTTGCTTTATTGTTTTTGTATTAATATCGTATAGATCAACTATGTGACAAACATTAGCATAGCTGGTAAATATTTTATATTCAGTCATTCATTCTTTATTGTATTCATATTATAGTACTACTGTATATTCTGTGGTATTATTGTTTTCGTGTTATATCTATTTATATCTATATATCTTACACATATAAATGATAAATAAATGATAAATGGGTTATACTTGTATAGCGCTTTTCTACCTTCAAGGTACTCAAAGCGCTTTGACAGTATTTCCACATTCACCCATTCACACACACATTCACACACTGATGGCGGGAGCTGCCATGCAAGGCGCTAACCAGCAACCATCAGGAGCAAGGGTGAAGGACACGATGTCCACAGTTTCCAAAAACAATTTGAAATGTGGACTCGTCAGACCACAGAACACTTTTCCACTTTGTATCAGTCCATCTTAGATGAGCTCAGGCCCAGCGAAGCTGACTGCGATATGCAGATTATTGTTTAGACTTTTTCACTGTTTGTAGCAATGGCTCCCTATTATAGATTATTCTTAATAATTGAAATACTGTATAAATATTGTTATGGGTAAAATCTTGGTTTTATTTGATCAAAAATAGTTTGTATTAATTGTATTTCCCTATTGATAATACAATTGAAATGAAGAAGTTTTAGTACTGCTACTATTTTCATACTATGTACTACAAACCCTGTTTTCATATGAGTTGGGAAATTGTGTTAGATGTAAATATAAACGGAATACAATGATTTGCAAATCCTTTTCAACCCATATTCAATTGAATGCACTACAAAGACAAGACATTTGATGTTCAAACTCATAAACTTTTTTTTTTTTTTTTTTTTGCAAATAATAATTAACTCAGAATTTCATGGCTGCAACACGTGCCAAAGTAGTTGGGAAAGGGCATGTTCACCACTGTGTTACATGGCCTTTCCTTTTAACAACACTCAGTAAACGTTTGGGAACTGAGGAGACACATTTTTTAAGCTTCTCAGGTGGAATTTTTTCCCATTCTTGCTTGATGTACAGCTTAAGTTGTTCAACAGTCCGGGGGTCTCCATTGTGGTATTTTAGGCTTCATAATGTGCCACACACTTTCAATGGGAGACAGGTCGGGACTACAGGCAGGCCAGTCTAGTACCCGCACTCTTTTACTATGAAGCCACGTTGATGTAACACGTGGCTTGGCATTGTCTTGCAGAAATAAGCAGGGGCGTCCAAGGTAACGTTGTTTGGATGGCAACATATGTTGCTCCAAAAGCTGTATGTACCTTTCAGCATTAATGGCGCCTTCACAGATGTGTAAGTTACCCATGTCTTGGGCATTAATACACCCCCATACCATCACAGATACTGGCTTTTCAACTTTGCGCCTACAACAATACGGATGGTTCTTTTCCTCTTTGGTCCGGAGGACACGACGTCCACAGTTTCCAAAAACAATTTGAAATGTGGACTCGTCAGACCACAGAACACTTTTCCACTTTGTATCAGTCCATCTTAGATGAGCTCAGGCCCAGCGAAGCCGACTGTGTTTCTGGGTGTTGTTGATAAACGGTTTTCGCCTTGCATAGGAGAGTTTTAACTTGCATTTACAGATGTAGCGACCAACTGTAGTTACTGACAGTGGGTTTCTGAAGTGTTCCTGAGCTCATGTGGTGATATCCTTTACACACTGATGTCGCTTGTTGATGCAGTACAGCCTGAGGGATCGAAGGTCAAGGGCTTAGCTGCTTACGTGCAGTGATTTCTCCAGATTCTCTGAACCCTTTAATGATTTTACGGACCGTAGATGGTGAAATCCCTAAATTCCTTGCAATAGCTGGTTGAGAAAGGTTTTTCTTAAACTGTTCAACAATTTGCTCACGCATTTGTTGACCAAGTGGTGACCCTCGCCCCATCCTTGTTTGTGAATGACTGAGCATTTCATGGAATCTACTTTTATACCCAATCATGGCACCCACGTGTTCCCAATTTGCCTGTTCACCTGTGGGATGTTCCAAATAAGTGTTTGATGAGCATTCCTCAACTTTATCAGTATTTATTGCCACCTTTCCCAACTTCTTTGTCACGTGTTGCTGGCATCAAATTCTAAAGTTAATGATTATTTGCAAAAAAAACATCAAATATGTTGTCTTTGTAGCATATTCAACTGAATATGGGTTGAAAATGATTTGCAAATCATTGTATTCCGTTTATATTTACATCTAACACAATTTCCCAACTCATATGGAAACGGGGTTTGTATTTTCATTTTTATTTTTTTTCATTTATTTTTTTATTTCAGGCAATGACATAAAAAAAAGTACAAAGTTGACAACACATAATAATATACATTAATATAGTGCAAAAGGTAATGTACAGTATGTAAGCATGATTGTCCAGTTTTGCCTGAAAGGGAGTGGGAAGAAGATCATTTATTTAATCCCACCCCCAGTTCTCCATTCAGTGATTATTCCATTGAGTTTCACTGTTACTTTGTTTAAGGATTATAATACAAATGTTGTATCATAGTGGCATTACCACAGGTAACAATAATTATTACACTGTAACAATAATAATAATAATAATAATAACAATAATAACTATGTTATACTGTGTATTAAAAATCATAATCTAGTACATCATACCTTACATCTCATTATTTACCTTACATCATATATTTCTTTATGACAACACATTCAGTTTAATCAAATTAAAGTAAACACATGTCCCCACATTATATACAGTATGTATAGTAAAGAACCATAGCATAACTCAGTATTATTTTTAAAATAAAAAGGTTGTTTTATAGTTCAGAAGCATATTAATCATTAAAAAAAAACAAGCTCCATGGATATTGACACAGACACTCCCAGTCACATGCTATTGGGACTCTTTATCTCACAGTGTCCCTATGACGACTACCCTGCAGCGTCACCTGCACAGGTGAAGGTACACATACACACTACAGTATGTACTTTAAGCAGAGAACAGGAAATATTTGTTCACCACAGTTAACAAACAGCACCATCACACAACATCACACAACATAGAAAAAGGAAGCAAGGCTTACATATTAAAGTGTCTTTGCTGGCCTCCCGTCTCTTCTGGCTCTCCATTTGGTCCTCCATTTCCATACACTGAGTGAAAGTGAAGCCAGGAAGTCACTTGACTGCGAGGAAGAAGGAGAAGTGTGTCCAATGAGCAGGAAGTCATCCAACCTTTTAAAGCTGCAGTCTAAATGTGGAGCAGAGATCAAGTGATGGAGGTGTGGCTCCTCTTTGTTGATCATCAACAGAGTTCAGCAGAATCAGAAGCCTTCTTCATTCTTTACTTCGCATGTCACCTTTTTATTTCATACAAGTGGCAACTCGTAACTATAGCAAATAGCAGTTTATTTTGGCACAAAGACTTTAAAGGCTCAAAAAGAACCAGCACCCGGACCTAAATCCAACTGAAACATACAGCTTTTGACATGGCCCACATAAGGAGGTTGCCCCAAAAATATCATATTTATCTATACTCAAATGATTATCTGGTAAGGCCATGTGTGTCAGATGGAAGGTAAATATTAAATTACAGTGACACCTCGGTTTTTGTATGCCCCATGTTTCGTATGATTCGCTTTTCGCCCTGGTTTTCCTACACCGTCTCAGGAATCGTGCAGTCAAATACTGCGCATAACAAATAGTCAGTTTTTTTGCCAACAACTGTCTTAAATAAAAGTGATTGAATTCATCATACTGTTTTCTGCATGTAAAACTACAATTAGTCTATATCAAATGTGTTTGGTGTTCCATATAGGAAAAGTTGCTTTGGTTTTTGTACGATTCGGTTTTTGTCTGACCTTTTGTAAGAGATTATTAGCCAAACCTGAGGTACTGTAATATAATTCCTAATACTGTATAATATTGAATATCTCACAGGCCAAGAGTCTCAAACATGTTATTTCACAACAAAAATTTTGAAATGAGCAAATTGTAAGTCAATGAGTTAGTTTATCCTTCAATAAATTATTATTATTATGATTTTTTTTTTCTACATTTAAAACACTTCCTTGTGGTCTACATATCATGTAATGGTGGTTCTTGTTTTACAGATCATCTTCAAGCCGCTTTCTTACCATCTCTTCGGTGTGCACCGTTTTGTGGGCGGTCCTACTTATGTGCCTCCACTTTGACAGCATCTTCTCCTTGTCAGCCATGTTGTAGTTTTAGTGCTTCCATATCTGTTACGTACGGCGTGGGAAAGAGACGCGCAACGGCCAGAATCAGTTTAATAGATTTATTGACGCTGATGATGTACTGGGGTGTGTATGCTACTAGAAGTGTATGGTGCAAGACGATGTGAAGAGTTAACAATATAAATGTTACCAGTGGGTGTTGTTTGTGTGTGTTGGATGAATCCTTCAAAAGTCCAGAGGGGCAAGACAAGAAGACAGTCCGTGTCCAAGCAGGGTCGAGGATCGAGGGAAGCAGTCCAAAATCCGGAGGGAAGTCGAGTCGCACTGCTCGATCACTGGATTCGGAGGGAACACTGCGGGGAACACAAAGGACATAAGACACGGGAGCAGGTACGAGGAGGGAAGCCAGAGACGGGATGCTTACTACACAGAGTGAACTACGTTCCGGCACTGGATCTTCGTGTCCGCTGGTCTTTATGCCGTCTGCCCTCATCAGACCCAGGTGCGCTGATTGCTAATTGCCTGCAGCCGTGCAGGCACGTGGCCGCGATGCGGGAAGAGCGAGCAGGGGCGTGTCCCAGGAGCGCTCCTAGCGGAGCTGCCGGCAGCGCTTGCAGCAGATGGCATGAGGGATTGCGCTTGCGCCGTGACAATATCGAGTCTATTGACAGATATAAGTTCAAACTATACGCTGGAGGATGCATGTGCATGTACAAGTCAGTCTGCCCAACAGAGGATAGAGAAAAATAAGGAGCTTATTGACTACAGCGTCGGACTACAATGGCGGGCTCGCGCAAAGCACTTTGGATACATTTCTACCATTTATGGAGATATCCGGTGACATCACACTTGGAAACACATTTCTAAATTGGGCCATTTCCAAACGGCTTGTTTAGAGGAAGTATGAAGGAAGGCAAGATTTTTTTTTTAAATATCTCCGCCATGCCTGCAAGGTTTGATTTCAAATGAAATACACAAAAACAGGTACCAATAGGTAAGAAGAGTTGGCTTTAAATAATAGGTCCCATTTAAAGGGGAACTGCACTATTTTGGGTAATTTTGCCCATCATCCACAATCCTTACGTGAGCATGGACATAATTTGGGGGGACCTTGTACTTTTTCATAAAACAGATTTTGTCTCGTGCACTTTTTACCATTCAAAGATAGCCTCATGCTATTGAATGGAGATGAGTCAAACACTAGCGCCAGGCGGAAAACGGCTGCTCAGATTGAAGCTTGTCCTTTTAGACCGATTAGCTTTCTAAGCCTGGGTTTAGTGGTCCACCACATGGCGGTATGAATCCCGAACAAGTAAGACAATCACACATTCCAAACAAGAGGAGTCATAATAACATTTTGAAAAACCAAAATACAGGTATTTCTTTCATTCTGTAAAAAAATGTTTTCCAAAAATAAATGAATGAACAATTTGTTTCCCATTCCGCTTCCCCCATCATCCAGTCTGTCGTGTGCACCTCCATCACTGGCTGATTTGAATTTCCTTGCGTGTCCCTCCGACTTCTAAAATCGGGATTTAAGTACTTTTGCTTAGTATTTTTTTGTAGTGCTCAAGTTGATTGAAACATTTGAGCAAAAATTAAAATAAAAATATAAATCCAAAATGTTTTTACGGACTTTAAAAGACTTATGTGTCCCGTTTGGCTTTGGGGTATTGTCCAGTAACTGCGAGTGTATCGTAAACCCGTCAAATATTTGACATTGACATTTTTAAAATGATTAAATTGAACAAAAGCATTTCACACAATTAATCACAATATCTTAATAAACAAATAAGAAGGGTATGGAATCAGAGGGTTGGTCTTGAACTGGGTAAGAAGCTACTTGACCAACAGGAAGCAATATGTGAAGATAGGTGAACAAACGCATACAGAGCTGAAAGTATCTTGTGGCGTACCTCAGGGATCAATACTGGGACCAAAATTGTTCAATCTTTATATAAACGACATTTGTAAAGTTACAAAGGACTTAAAGTTAGTATTATTTTCAGATGATACAACTGCGTTTTGTTCAGGAGAGAACACACAGAAGATAATACAAATAATAACAGAAGAAATGAAGAAATTAAAAATATAATTTTCCAAAAACAGACTCTTTAAGTCTTCGTAAAACTAAAATAATGCTATTCGGTAACAGTAGAAGGGAAAGTCAAACACAATTACAAATAGACGGAGTAGACATTGAAAGGGTAAAAGAAAACACATTTTTGGGTGTAATAATAGATGATACAATGCACCGGAAACCTCATTTATCAAATATACAACATGAAGTAGCAAGAAACATGTCAATAATGAATAAAGCAAAACATGTTCTGGACCCAAAATCACTTCATATTCTCTACTGCTCACTAGTGTTACCATATCTTAGTGAACTTCATTCACTAACGGGGTTATAAAAAAAAGATACATTAGAATAATACATCCATCTATCCATTTTCTACCACTTGTCCCTTTTTGGGGTCGCGGAGGGTGCTGGAGCCTATCTCAGCTGCATTCGGGCGGAAGGCGGGGTACACCCTGGACAAGTCGCCACCTCATCGCAGGGCCAACACAAATAGAGTAGACAACATTCACACACAATGTTGGATATAGAGAACATACAAACGCTTTATTTATTGAATCAAAAATATACAAATTTAACGTTTTGATGCATTTGCAAACAGTTAAAATGATGTACAAAGCAAACTATAACCTGCCACCCAAGAATGTACAACAAAAAAGGACTTCACAACAACTTCACAACAAAAAAGGAGAATTATAACCTCAGAGGAACTTCTAATTGAAAACATTTGTATGCACGTACAACACTTAAAACCTTTAGCAAATAAATGAAACAAAGCACCAATATGATTCAGTTTAAGAAACTGTTCAAACTACAAGTGTTCACAAAGTAGAACAATTATTATGAACATCTTGAACCTTTTTTTTTTTTAGATAATGATTATTTATGTATTTAATATTTGTTTACTTACTTATGGTACATTATTTATTATGTATTCACTGTTCTGTTACAAACAGAGAACAAAGAAGTGGGATACAATTGCTATCATATGAAAAGGGGGTAGTATTAAATAAACTCTGCTTCTTCCTACTCCTTTTCGGGCGTGCTGTATTGAAACAATTGACAATATGTGGTACATTACATTGTATTGTATGCATGTTGGAAATAAACTGAAACTGAATTTTAAAAAAATCAACAAAACAAAATTCTGGGCCAAATTACAGCAACTTTTCTCTAAAAGGTTATTGCAACTGTAACTGCCAGGACAATTGAGGTGTCACTGAAATTGGGTCTTGCCCAGGGTACTTTCTCATCTACAAAACCGCCACTGTGCACAAGGGATGTTCTTACACTCTGTGAGTGTTTTTGCAAAGAGTGCTGTGCATGAGCTCCAACCACAAACCATAAAGGAAATGCATGTTCCAAACAAACAAACAAACCAGAGAGATTACTATAACCACTTTCACTATGAAATCAAACACCTACTGCAGTTTGATTTCAAATGGGGCGACATGCTACTTAATGCCTTTTCAATGGCAGGACAAAATGTTAAAAATGTGTTAGAGGTGATTGCAAATAAATGTATTAAGATATGGTTTGGTGTTAATAAGTTATCCTTAAATACTGGCAAAACTAACTTTATGATTTTTGTGTAGTGGGACAATCGTGGATATTTCATTTTATGTTGAAGGAAGTGAGATTCAAAGAACAAAATAGATTAGTGCTGCTCAAATACGCATAGACATGCCACACAAATAAGCATAGACACTAGGGCTGTGAATCTTTGGGTGTCCCACGATTCTATTCAATATCGATTATTGGGGTCACGATTCGATTCAAGATCGATTTATTTTTTTTCAATTCAACACGATTCTCGATTCAAAAACAATTTTTTCCCGATTCAAAATTATTCTCTATTCATTCAATACATAGGATTTCAGCAGGATCTACCCCAGTCTGCTGACATGCAAGCAGAGTAGTAGATTTTTGTAAAAAGCTTTTATAATTGTAAAGGACAATGTTTTATCAACTGATTGCAATAATGTAAATTTGTTTTAACTATTAAATTAACCAAAAATATGACTTATTTTATCTTTGTGAAAATATTGGATTCAGTGTGTTGTCAAGCTTATGAAATGCGATGCAAGTGTAAGCCACTGTGACACTATTGTTCTTTTTTATTTATTTTTATAAATGTCTAATGATAATGTCAATAAGGGATTTTTAATCACTGCTATGTTGAAATTGTAACTAATATTGATACTGTTGTTGATAATATTCATTTTTGTTTCACTACTTTTGGATTGTTCTGTATCGTGTTTGTGTCTCCTCTCAATTGCTCTGTTTATTGCAGTTCTGAGTGTTGCTGGGTCGGGTTTGGTTTTGGAATTGGATCGCATTGTTATGGTATTGCTGTGTATTGTTTTGTTGGATTCATTAATTAAAAAATAAATTTAAAAAAAATTTAAATTTAATAAATAAATAAAAAATAAAAAAAATCGATTTTTTAAAAATGAGAATCGATTCTGAATCGCACAACGTGAGAATCGCGATTCGAATTCGAATAGATTTTTTCCCACACCCCTAATAGACACACACACACACACACACACACACACACACACACACACAACCATGCCAGCATGCTAACATTTAAGTGCTAGCTTTTTGAGCTAATTTTGTTACCGTTTACCCTAGAGTCATATAGCTTGATATGTGACAGCTGTTAACTGTAAGTGTGCTAACTTTAGCATGCTAGCACGCTAACTTTTTTTGCGATTTTTACGCCTTTTTTCCCCGATTACGCAGCCATACACCTTACAGTCATATAACTTGATATTTACAACATGCTAACTGTATGCATGTTTACGTTAACATGCTAGGTTTTTGAGCAAATTTTGCAACCGTTTACCCTATAATCATATAACTTGGTATGTGACCCTTTTTAACTGTTAGCGTGCTAACTTTTTTTTTTTTTTAGCTATTTTGACACTTTTTACTCTAATTCCCCAGCCATACACCTTAGAGTCGTGTAACTTGGTATGTGATGCAAGTTAACTGCAAGTTAGCATGCAAACGATAGCATGCTAGTAAGCTAACTTAAGCTTGCTAACTTTTTCATTTAATTTTACACTTTTTGTTCTACTCCCGCAGCCATACACCTTTGAGTCATATAACTTGGTATATGAAACATGCTGACTGTTATCATGCTATCGTTAGCACACATGCTAAGTGTTAGCATTTTTATGTAAACATGCTACTATTTTAGGCTAGCACAGTGGCTCATTTTGTACAGTTACACCCAAAACTCACGCATTCAGACACGCGGCACCATCTAATAAGTACGGCGGCTTACGGCGACCCCCGTCCAGAGGTCCAGGGCACAGATAGCAGGCCCATCAAAATTTTTATGTAAACATGCTACTATTTTAGGCTAGCACAGTGGCTCATTTTGTACAGTTACACCCAAAACTCACGCATTCAGACACGCGGCACCATCTAATAAGTACGGCGGCTTCCGGCGACCCCCGTCCATAGGTCCAGGGCACAGATAGCAGGCCCATCAAAATTTCCCTGGGAATTTACTAGTTTGTCTATAAAATTGTTATAACTATACCTCTGCATAACATTCTAAGCTTATTAACATTAAAGTAAACAACACACCGGTCTTTCCTTGTCCCCCATCGTGGTTATAAAAAAGTACCAATGATTGTCACACACACACTAGGTGTGGTGAGATTATCCTCTACATTTGACCCATCACCCTCACCCCCTGGGAGGTGAGGGGAGCAGTGAGCAGCAGCGGTGGCCACACCCGGGAATAATTTTTGGTGATTTAACCCCCAATTCCAACCCTTAATGCTGTGAAGCCAAGTGCTGTATACGCTTCATCATATTCTGGTACGGCAAAAAAAGCATGTTCCCCAAGGTTACACATGGCACTCTTTGAGAAGGACTGAAATAGATTACATTTTTGGGTGTTATGATTGATGAAATTTATCATGGAAGCCACATATAAATTATACAAAGGTTAAAACATCTCAAACTTGTGCTATGTTTTATAATAGATACAGGGAACCTACAATCCTCACATTTAAACAGTTAAACTAAGTTATTCATAATGAACTGATTAAATACAATATTGTAAAAATTATATATGAAGCACATAGAAAAATTCTACCAAACAACATTCAAAACAGATTTATAAAAAGAGAAAGTAATTATAACCTAAAATAAACTGTGATGTTTAAACAGTGAAGCTTTAGAACAGTAACAATAGAAAGCTGCATTTCAATAAAGGGTGTTAGTTTGACAGTGAAACAAAACAATGTAAATGTAATTCGGGCTTTTAAAATTTTTTTAAATCATTGTGATGAAAATATATGACTTTCAGTAAGATTATGTTTTTTTCTTGTTTTTGTATGTTATATGTCATGACCCGTGCCTGCAGATCATGTCATGTTTGGGTTTTTGGGTTTATTTCCTGGTTAGCGCTCTTGTTTTGGTTCCACTTCCCTGCTGCACCTGGGCGCTGGCGGGAGATGAATGTTCTAACCTGCCACCAGCGCTAATCAAAGAGCTTTATAAGCCAGCCTCACACAGTGTTTCATTGCTAACTGTTTGTGTGGCATATCTATGCTTATGTATTTTTGCCTTGCTAAGTTGCACAGCTTTCCCTGTGCTTCCCGTGCGCTTCCCTGCTGCACTGTTCCTTTGTGTTGTTGATAATTAAAAGACATTCTTACCTGCACTTTGTCTCCAGTCTCCGCAACTTGAGGTCACAACTACCGCTGCAATGCCAAGATGTAACATAAATATGGCTTTTAAGAGTCTTCTGCGTTGGATAGCTAATGTTATAGCGGGTAGGGCGGTATAGCTCGGTTGGTAGAGTGGCCGTGCCAGCAACTTGAGGGTTCCAGGTTCGATCCCCGCTTCCATCCTAGTCACTGCCGTTGTGTCCTTGGGCAAGACACTTTACCCACCTGCTCTCAGTGCCACCCACACTGGTTTAAATGTAACTTAGATATTGGGTTTCACTATGTAAAAGCGCTTTGAGTTACTAGAGAAAAGCGCTATATAAATATAATTCACTTCACTTATAAGTTTGTATTTCTTTCTGCTCCTTTCTCATTCATAAATTATCTTAATGTTGTATTTTTTATTATTTTTTTTAATGTAAAATTGACTGAATAAAATAAACATAAATTGAAATGGAAAATGGACCTGAAGGCTGAGGGGAATTTGGGGGTCCTCCCAAACCTCAACACGCCCAGGACATACCCCCCCCAAAAAATGTTGTTCATGAATAAATCTTTGGGCGCATGCACAGCGGAGGCCAGTCCACTTCAAGAACAGTGCTGGCGATCTCTGAGACTGCCTGTATTTTCAGCTCAGTGGTCAGCACGCTCGCCTCTCACCCCGGCGACCTTGGTTCGCCGCTCAAAAAAGTAGGAAGGAACAACGCAGCCGTTTTTTTTTCTTCCACAATGGCTACACGAAGCAGAGCTTGTCTGTAATTGACAGCCATTAACACCAATCAATGCATTCCACCGTCAAAATCGGTGGCCCCTGATCGGGTGGGGGACCCTGGGCTCCAGCCTGCGCATTAGGCGGCCCTGCACATGAGACACTCTCACCATCTGACAGGAAGAAAGTGCAAATACTTTAATGCAGTGGTCCCCATACCTTTTTTGTAACACGGACCGGTTTAATGTCGGCATTATTTTCAGGGACCGGCTTTCCACTCGTGCCAGATAAATACAGCAAGAATAACAGGCATGAAAAATACAACTCACTATAACGCTGAATTAGTGGGAGCCATGGGCTTGTTTCTTTGCAATGAGATGCAGATGGAAATCAGCCTTTGGTTACAATCCGTCACTTTTATATTTGATATGTTCATTAATGTGCATTGTATCATGTCACAAAGTTAGAACAAATGGCAACTTCCTATGAGGGGTTTTATTGTATGTCTATAAACAAGCTCATTGGTGTGCCTAGTGCACAGGTGTCAAACTCAGGGCCCGCGGGCCAGTTCTGGCCCTCCACGTCATTTTATATGGCCCGCAAAAGCCTGGAAATAATATGTGTCAATAAAATACCTTATATTTTCTTTCTTTACTTTCTTATTTTCTTACAAAAGGTATTCAGGTTTTTTTCTAGTTTGACAGGGGAAAAAAATATTGTCCAATATTGCAACAAAAAACTTTGTTGGTCAAAATCCAAATAAATGCTTAAATATCTGCTTAACTTATGATTTCGAAGCAAGTTATCCATCAAATTCGACACTATAAAAATGAGCAATAGATTTTACTGTAAAATTTAGGGAGTTTTTTTTACAGCATATTACTGTAAATTGGAAAAAAACAAAAAACCGACCAATGTTTTTTTTTTTACAGTAAAATTCTGTCAACTGACCTGTCAGTTTGTTTGTTTTTTACTGTAAAATCCACGGTTGATGACTTTATGGTACCACATTTTATTAGGGTAAAAAACTAGAAGCGGAGTTGCCAAAATAAAATTAAACAGCGCTACTGTATTTCTATTTACAGCAATATGTTGTAAAAATAATAATAATTTTTAAAAAAAACACCATATATTTTACAGTAAAAGTCTGGCAACTAAGCTGCCAGTTTTTTTTCTGTAAAAAACAGTGGTAAAATCCACAGATTTAAAAAAAAAATCTTTACGTAAAAAAAAACTAAAATATTTAAATTCATAGGCAAATTCATGAATTATTTACTGTTACAAGCGGCCCTCTAATGGCAGCCACGACTGCGGTGTGGCCCTCAATCAAAACGAGTTTGACACCCCTGGTCTAGTGGGACATGCTAAAGTTAAGTCAGAGAAAATGCAGTCCTTTATAAATTTAATGTTCCTCTGCGGCCCGGTAGCAAATGCTTCACGGACCGGTACCGGTCCCCGGACCGGTGGTTGGGGACCACTGCTTTAATGCCCATTTTGTGCAAATAATAATAAATGGTATACTTACTGTAGAGGTCACTAAATTCTATGTTTTGCGGTTTTGTAATTATTTGTTGTCTTCAAAAAATCATTCATTGAGAAGGTTTGTATACAAGACCGCCTTAACCTATATTGAAATTGAAATATGAATTAACTTCAACATAAACATCACCAACTGTCAACAAAAACATACAGTAACAGCAACAACTGATTAAACTATAAGCCTGTGAACCCCATATGCTGCCCTAAACTGGGTGGGGCCCCTGGGCTTCAGTCGAGGAAAGCTTAAGGCTGCCTTGTTTGTATATATCAATTGTAAGCTTGCCGGTGGATGTTGGCAAACTTACATTACGAGTCTCAACTTCTGTGGGTGGAGGCTAGCGTTCTCGCCTCCACCCACAGAGACAAAGGTAGTGGATGACTGACAAGAAGCTTCCCTCCATTTCTTTCATTCAATAGACCGCTCAAAAGTAATTGTTTTGCCTGCATACAACTTTTTTTTACTATTAAAAGGTGCTTTTCTGTTTACAGATATAAAACAGTAGATATAGTTATAAATGATAAGTGGGGTGTACTTGTATAGCGCTTTTCTACCTTCAAGGTACTCAAAGCGCTTTGACAGTATTTCCGCATTTACCCATTCACACACTGATGGCGGGAGCTGCCATGCAAGGCTCTAACCAGCAGCCATCAGAGGCAAAGGGTGAAGTGTCTTGCCCAAGGACACAACGGACGTGACTAGGAAGGTAGAAGGTGGGAATTGAACCCCAGTAACCAGCAACACTCCGATTGCTGGCACAGCCACTCTACCAACTTCGCCACGCCGTCCTGTTATGAATTAAAAACATACAGTACTTCAATAATATACATTTTTAGGACATTAACAACAAATATAATTTGTTACATTTGATATTTTTTGTATTATCAATTAAATTATACAGGTTATACAAAAAAATGGTTTGAAGTTTTGCACACACCTCATTTATTGACATCTTCTGACTGGTGTATATATAGAATATTGAATTATTTGTTAGTGTTGGGTCTACACAAAAAATACATTCAATGATCATTTTTAATAGCTTGTGATGCTCCATCTTTCCTGCATCCCTAAATTGCATTAGAAAATGGATGGATGGATAAATAAAAAAAGACAACTTTTAGGAAATTCAATGGAACATTTATATTTCCATTGCATGATGACTGTGTTAGATGTCACATGGCTCATAGTCACATGTTTGATGACTGATTGCCTAAGCGTGACACAATCAGTGACGTTTGTGTTAAGCACAGCCTTGAGTGTGACGTGATGACCCGTCAGTAGTTAGTAAAAATAAGAGTAAGAAGGTAGCACTGTTGGTTCCATATATAAAGCTGTGATATTGTATCATATGCAGTAAAAATAAATAGCCAATTAAATACATCAATGTTATATGATCGCAAGACTGGTTGACCAAAAGCAAAAACGTTTCCAGTCTAATGGTTTATAGAGGGCATTTTAATCTAGCATGAGTCATTTTATGGTACGGGTTTGGCACACTGAAAAAAAAATACAAACATACGCAAAGACAATGAAACAAAAGACAGTGTAACAGAAGTAACAGGAGGTAAGAGACTAATGGCAGCAAATAGTATTTCACCAATAAAAATAATTGTTACACATTGAATGGCCTGCAAAAATACAAGCACAGAAGTCATCTTGTGTCAGTTTGATAGTACATTACAGTATTTCATTTAATTCAGCAACAAGACATGATTATGGTCATTTCATTACATGACATCATGTAGGCTGGCAATTCATTTTTACATCATTCACTTCGGTAAAAGACAAGACAATATTAAGAAGAACTACTTAACTAATACTAATATGTACATCTAGAAATAACACACTTTTTTTTTTTTACTGATTTCATGGCCGATGAATTCACAGTCTTTTGCATTTGGGGCAAAAATATTTCATATAAAGGGTCAGTGAGGGAGTTTAAAAACATGGAATCTTATAGCACAATGAGGAAACGTACGGCAGGTTTCACTGCCAACCCAGCTGGGGGTGCAGGCCTGGTTGGAGGGGGAAGGGGGTTCCTGGGCCTGGGTAGTTGGTGAAAGAGTTGGGCTGAGGAGCGAAGCCTTCCAAAGCAGACGTGGGATGAGCCTGGGACATACAGAGCTTTTAGCAAACTAAAAGTGTAGTGGGTGCGTGTGAGTGTGTGTGTGTGTGTGTGTGTGTGTGTGTGTGTGTGTGTGTGTGTGTGTGTGTACCTGCAGCAGACCAGGTTGCATTGTTGGATTGTGTAGACCACCGAGAGCAGCAGGGGAGGCAGAAGGAGAGAAGCCGGGGACGCCCGTAAAGGACAGCAACCCGGGGAACCCGCCGCATGCCGGAGCCTGGAGGCCACTGCTCAACCTGGAATAAACACACATACTTGCAGTGTACTTCAGTGCTACACGGTGGGAACATACACACATTTTTTTTATACACACGAGGTGTGTAGAAAAATCCCAGGACTGTAGGAAGGTGAGGGACAACAGCCACAGGACTGGAAGCTCAACTAGCGCGTCTACAAAAAGACCCTGTGGCATTTGCGTCATTCAGTGGGCAAAGAGGCGAGAGTTTCGGCAGGGTTACTATGGTTCGATGTATTTTATTTTTCCTCTCCCCAGCTCAAAGAGGTCATCAAGAGGACTCCTTTTTGAAGACGTGGACGACATTAAAATGGTTGGGGGATCTCGGAGAAACAGGGCTGTGTATTTCATGAAGGTGTAGCTTGTAATAGTGCATGTAAACTGTTTGAGTCAAAGTCCACATGCTGCAATCAGAGCAGAGTGCACTAAGTAGCAGATATAGTTGTACTTAAGACACATGATAATGACTGACAAAATAGAAATGAGGATGCCTTTTTTTCTTTTCTTTTTTTTTTTTACAGCAATTTTCCATACTGGAAAAAAAATCTTAAGGTTGTTGACCTAACAGTCACTGTTTCCATGACAAATTTAGTTGTATCATAAAGCTATTGGCTTAAGGACAATAAAGTTTTTTTTCCACTTTCCAATGATTTCACAACACTAATTAGGGGAACGATGTGAAAATTTCAGATCACAATTATTGTGACCAAAATGATCACGGTTATCATTATTGTGGTAATGTTGAATGCGCTGAAAAAGTAGACACACTGTTGATAAAAAAGCACTATTTTGCATGTTTTAGATGGTGACTTGTCCAGGGTGTACCCCGCCTTCCGCCCCCGAAACGTACAAGCAGGAGAAAATGGATGGATGGATGTTTCTTATGCTTCACTGATGGTGTTTTAGTCTTCGTATTTAATCTGTACAAATGGCTAAGATGTTATTGTTTTAAGTATTGGTTTATACTGTAGCACTTTAAGATTTATTTTAAATAAAAGTGGGTAACAAATAAAATTGTTTATAATTTATTATTTCTGGCAGGCGTTGTGCCATCCGCACCATAACCCAATATCTAAGATACATTTAAACCAGTGTGGGTGGCACTGGGAGCAGGTGTGTAAATTGTCTTGCCCAAGGACACAACGGCAGTGACTAGGATGGTGGAAGCGGGGATCGAACCTGGAACCCTCAAGTTGCTGGCACGGCCACTCTACCAACCGAGTTATACCGCCCCAAATAAGACCGCCCACAAAATGACACATCCTAAAGAGACGGTTAGAAAGCGGCATGAAGAAGGTCTCTAAAACATAATCTATGCAAAATCTTAACCAAAAAAACACCATTACATGTTATGTAGACCGCAAGGAAGTGTTTTAAATGTAGGAAAGAAAATCATAATATGACCAATTTATAGCTATAGGCCCTCAAAACTATGTGTTCATGGTAGGGCTTACTAAACTCACTTTTAAATTGTCTGAACTGCAGCATCAAGGCTAGATTTTAGACAACACAATTCAAACATACTTTTGTTGCATCTCATACATTTTCAAAATGATAGAAAAATATTATTGCTAGGGATAATCTAATCTCCATTACAGAAAAAAAGATACTAATAAATGCAGTCTAAGTATTATTATCAAGTATTAGGACTGTGTTAAATATGTTACACATTAAGACCAAGCAGGAGCAGGCATGCTCGTTAAGATAGCTAGCTGTTAAGCTAGCTTGAAACAACACCAAGAATAAAGAGCTTAGTAAAGTTTGAGAAGTGTAGAAGGAACCACGCTACAGCAGAAAGCAAGCATATATTAACAGTAAAATTGACAAATAGATTTAATAATAAGAGTCTAGAGAGACAGGATAATATGAATGTGTGTGTCAGCACTGCCAAACCCATGTAGGGAGGGTAGATCCATACATTTCTGGTGTCGACACTAAGGGTAATATCAGGATATGATTGATACCTGAGTTATAAGGTATATTAAATTATATATTTTTCTATAATTTTATGTTATTTGTTTAAATATTTTGTTGTTGTTTTTGTTCATGTTTAACTATTCAGGGAATAAGTCCTTGAACAGAGGAAGAGTCCGAGGGCAAAAATTATTTTAATGTGTAAAAGACAATAGTTTTTGATTGTGTTTAGCTGTTGTGTATTATCAACTTTGTTTGGCTGAAAATGTTGTTTGTAATAATAGATGAATATTAAAATATTAGCTGGCCAGAGTGCACGAGACAGGAACAAACTTAATAAACTGATTGAGAGAGCTGACTCCATCCTAGGGGCTGCCCACTAGACAATATTGAGGAGGTGGCTGACAGAAGAATTTGCTGACAAAGTTGACATCCATAATGTCCAATTGCCCTTACCCCATGCACGGCCCTTTGGAGGCCCTGAGTAGCTCCTTCAGCATTAGACTGTTACATCCATAGTGCAAGAAAGAGCACTACCGCAGGTCTTTTCTATCCACAGCCATAAGACTTAAGCACGCACTTATGTGATTACTGTGACCTTTTTTTGGTGTGCACTACAGATTTTAGTGTTTTTGTTTTTATACAAATCTTTTATCTATACATATAAATGCACAATATGTAGTATTTATTTAAAAAATGTTGTCTTTCATTACATTTGACTTCTGTTACTGTGTGTAAAAACCTGCACTGCAACAATGTAATTTCCCCATTGTGGGATAAATACAAGTCTATCCTATCCTATACTTACACTAAACTATGAAGTTAAGAATAGGGTCACAAACAATGGGCCTGCGGACTGCTAGTTTGAGACCACTCCTGTATATGGTACCTTCAATTATCAGTAGAAAATATTCTGACATACCCAGGCTGGAAATTGGAGCTGAAGGCGGAAGCAAAACCGGGTAAAACCGGTGATGCGGCTGCTGCTGCCGCAGCGGCCGCCTGCAGTGGTACCACAGACGCAACAGATGACGGTGCCGCTCCTGGTAGTCCTATGAAAGAAGGCAACACTGGGCTCCCTGCACCGTGGCCTCCTGAAACACCCAAACCTGGGTAAGCAGCAGGGCTTGGACCAGGCGGCAGGCCTGGGAACATAGCGGCAGCGGACGTGAGGCCTAAGCCGAAAGCAGAGGTTGCATTAGGTGCCGCACCGGGAGCCAGGCCGGGGTAGATGGAAGCTGACGGGGGGTTAGAGACGTTGGTCGAAGGCGGCATAGCGGATATTGATGAGGGGATGGAGCTCGGAGGGAGGGCGGAAGACAGAGAGGGGTAAGGGGACAGGCCAGGATAGTGAGGTGCTCCTGGGCTGGCTGACAATGCCTGGAGGCCGGTGATGGCAACAGGACTGGGGAGGGAGACTTCAGGAGAGCCTGAGGGATGTACCAGCCCTAAAGAACGTGCTAAGGCAGCCTGCGCCGATCCAGGTACCACCAGAGGGCTCACAGATGGCGTTCCAGAACGAGACGTCCCCTTGAAAGCAGAAGGCACGGGACTGTTACTGCCACTACCTCCACCTCCTGTGTGTCTGCTGAGAGCCGCACGGTGCTGCTGCTGCTGCTCGGGCGTAAGGACTCCGCGTGGGCCACTGGCAGCCTGAGTCTGGGCAGAATGGGAATGGAAGGGTTTGGGGCTAGGGCCGCCTGGGTTGGAACAACTTGGAACACCTGGGGTGGTAGACGGCGTTCCATTGGGGGTGTAGCTACGAATCACAGAGCCGGAGGGTTTACCTGCTTGTGAGGTTATGCTATGAAAGGGAGTTACTGCCTGATGGTCGGTAGACTGGGAGAAAGCTCTCTGCTGAGTGGATCCCATGGAGTTCATCTGAGACAGGACATCAGAACCGCTGCGGGAGGTGGAAGGGGTGCCTGGTCGGGAAACAGACCGGAAAGGGGACGAAGGGATGCCCCCGGCACCAGGAACAGGAGTTCCACAAGGGGTTCCTGAGGGTGTATGGGCTTTGGTGACAGAGGATGGTGTGGCGTGGCCGGTGGGGGTCTGAGGACCTGATCTGATGACGGATGGAGATGGTGCCGGGGACGAAGAGTGGGCATTGGTGTTGTGAGAGGGCACCATGCCAGGGAAAACAGGTGTGATGGGAGTTGTGGGAGGTGGCTGGGCGGGGGAAGCCTGGGGTTGGAGGGGGGTGGACGGTGTAGATCCGTGAGGAATTAGCAGCGGCCCACTGTTGACACCTGGCGTAGTGTTCTGGTGGTTGCCTGGTTTGGTATAGCCTGGCGGTGGAAAGACATCAGGAAGATTGTCATTCTTTTGTCACCAGACATGTTCACACTTGGTAAGTTTAACAACAAGAAAAAGAGAAAGTAGGTGGACTAGCCAGAGAGCTGCCCCACGTGCAACTTTACCTTTGAGGGATTTGTCTTACGATCTTATACTTTGCTTTATCAGTCTTTGTTGATATTTAGAAGGCCAATGAAAATAGATTGTGTTTGTGTGTCCGACTACGTGACTCCCTCAAAGGCCCTAAATTTCAAGTGAGCAATCAAAGTGATGCAAGTTTCATTTCCCTTCATGAGCTGCAAGCACCAATAAGAGGACCAGTTATAGCATTAGTCTGAAACTATTTGCAGATTAAGCGACCCAAAGACCCATTGCTCACTTCAATTCAATTAGTATCAACACTGACTGACCAGAAAACATCACAGCAGTGCAATTACCATGTTTCTTCAAATAGTGGTGCTGCACTTTAAATAGTAGGCCTCCATTTTTCCACTAAAATGCTTTATTTAACTTTATTATGATTACACAAAAACAAGGGACATTGTTTAGGTCTTAAATGTACCAAGAGTTGTAATTTTCTGGTCATTCAGTGCACTTGAAGGTAAAAAAATTAAATAAAATAAAGTAGCTTAATGTGCATCGTTAAAGTTGCAGAAGCGCAAGTAAGCAGCATGCCAACTTCTTAGTCAGCAAGCGTCTGGAGATTTCCATTTGCTCACACACAGTTGCATCTATGTGGAACCATACCTGCTACTTTGTGCGTTGAGCGGTAGGGAGGAGGGGCCACATTGGCCGTTATGACCCCACCCACTGAAACAAGGCCTGCGTTGTTGTACGCACCTGAGTAGCAGTTGCAAATATTGTCAATATCCACCATGGTCTCACTCACACACACTCGCATACAGTACATTTCAGAACAGGGGTCGGTAACCCGAGCCTCCATGGTAGATTTTATTTTAGAACCTGAAATGTGCTTTAATTTTCCGACTTATTTTAAAGGCCTACTGAAATGAGATTTTCTTATTTAAACGGGGATAGCAAATCCATTCTATGTGTTATACTTGATCATTTCGCGATATTGCCATATTTTTGCTGAAAGGATTTAGTAGAAAACATTGACGATAAAGTTCGCAACTTTTGGTCGCTGATAAAAAAAGCCTTGCCTGTACCGGAAGTAGCGTGACGTCACAGGTTGAAGAGCGCCTCACATCTGCACATTGTTTTCAATCATGGACGCCAGCAGCGTGAGCGATTCGGACCGAGAAAGCGGCGATTACCCCATTAATTTGAGCGAGGATGAAAGATTTGTGGATGAGGAAAGTGAAAGTGAAGGATTAGAGGGCAGTGGAAGCGATTCAGATAGGGAAGATGCTGTGAGAGGCGGGTGGGACCTGATATTCAGCTGGTAATGACTAAAACAGTAAATAAACACAAGACATATATATACTCTATTAGCCACAACACAACCAGGCTTATATTTAATATGCCACAAATTAATCGCGCATAACAAACACCTCCCCCCTCCCGTCCATATAACCCACCAATACAACTCAAACACCCGCACAACACACTCAATCCCACAGCCCAAAGTACCGTTCACTTCCGCAAAGTTCATACAGCACATATATTTCCCCAAAGTTACGTACGTGACATGCACATAGCGGCACGCACGGACGGGCAAGCGATCAAATGTTTGGAAGAAAATTGCGTACTCACGGTAGCGCGTCTGCTATCCAACTCAAAGTCCTCCTGGTTGTGTTGCTGTAGCCAGCTGCTAATACACCGATCCCACCTAAAGCTTTCTTCTTTGCTGTCTTCATTGTCCATTAAACAAATTGCAAAAGATTCACCAACACAGATGTCCAGAATACTGTGGAATTTTGTGATGAAAACTGAGCTGTTTGTATTGGGACACAATGGTGTCCCAATACTTCCGCACAATCCGTGACGTCACGCGCAAACGTCATCATACCGAGACGTTTTCAGCCGGATATTTCCCGGAAAATTTAAAATTGCACTTTATAAGTTAACCCGGCCGTATTGGCATGTGTTGCAATGTTAAGATTTCATCATTGATGTATAAACTATCAGACTGCGTGGTCGGTAGTAGTGGGTTTCAGTAGGCCTTTAAGGCAGTGAACGTGTGTCCATGCTGAGTTCTGACTGGTGAGGAAAGCAAGAAAAAAGTAGGAGGTACTGTCGGGCTGTGTGCGGAGACATGAGCGATAGTAGGCTTCTTGGACCTCTGCAGTAAACTAAGCTGTGCGTTTACAAAAAGAATGTAAAGTTAAAACACACTTTCAAAACAAACACTTCCTCCACACTGCAGCGCTAAGATCACCAGCGATCACTCATTGAGAAATTTGCCATTTTATTCTTATCAATGACAGAGCAGGAAGGGGCGAGGAATACACGTGGGGTATAAATTGTATATGAAGCGCCCTGTCATTCATTAATTGATTAATTAATTTGCATGTGCGTATTCATGCAAAATGAGGCCCCAAATGGGGCCGATCACAGCGTGTGATCTGTGTTTAGGGGAGGCAACCCTGAACATACTACGGAACAGCACTAATAGCTGGCATGCGTACACCTTATGCACTTCTTCTGTATGGTGTATTCAATTGTTGTAACAGATAAAGTAAAAAAAAAACAAAAAAAAACCTCAAACGTTACTTAACTGCATTATGTTTTGCAAATCTAGACTACCAATATTTTTCTTTAGCGTAATATGGGGCAATATGGCTTTTTTGACAATGTAGGTTGCCGACTCCTGTTCTATAACTATACTGTCCTAAACCTGTATTTTTTTTTTTATTCTGTTGTGTTCCAATACACGTCTTAGGGTGTTTCTTACTTGGCGCAATTGTAGCGTGAGGTCTGCAGGGGGGGATGGGGTACGGCACAGGGCGATGTGGGTTGTACCTTGAAGGAAACTGGAAGAGAAAACACCAAAATGAAGCAGCTGAAGGCTGAAACATTAGACAGGCTACAATTGATCACCATCCCATTTCTAATAGAGCCTTACGGGTTTGAAGGGTCCAATTATTCGGGAGGCAATCCCTTTCCCCTCCATACTGCTAGCTGGGTCATCTTTCTTCTCTCCTTCTTTTTTAACTGGGGGGATTCCCTGTGAACACGAGTAAACCACATACAGGTTGCAACTTTAACAGTCATCGAAAAAAAAGCCGAAACAATGATAAATGAATCACACAAGTGCATATACAGACCGGAAATGTGCCAGCAACTAGACTGGGTCTTCCTTTTGGGTATGGATTTCCTGGTATCATACCGCAGGATGAGATCATGGCTACAGGCGCCTTGCAACCAACTTTACATACCTAAAACACAACACATTAAAATATTGTCTACTGCAAATGTTTCAATTAACATATCCATGTGATAAAGGGTAATAAGGATACATCTGTGTCAGGACTGGACAATTAACAGAATTTTAATCACAATTTCGATTTTGGCTTGTCGCGATCATGAAATGAATAAAGTAAAAAAATGACAATTAATGGGCCGCGCAACGTGCATGCAGTTTCCTGAGCTTGTAACGGTGAAACAGGTGAGGAGCGAATGAGTGAAAACAAGACCACATCTACTAGAAGTTTGGGATCTCACCATGGCTGCTTCTTTTTATTTGACACAGTGCTAATACACCTAACAAATAATCACTAAACTCAACAAAAAAGTAAGGCCATATGATTTCCGCGTTCACGTAACCGCGGACAAAATCACAGAATTGGCCAATAAAACGGAATCCGCTGTTAAACGCAGAATATTAGGGAAATTGACATAAGTGTGACATAAATGTTGTCATTGTAAGGATAAGGAACATTTGTTTGGGAAAATAATGTTTCCGGTTCACATTTATTATGATTTGTCCGAAGAGGTATTGCACTAATAAATGTGAGAATTTTAGCATCTTTTTTAAACATTTTATAAAATTGTATTTAAGACACAAAAAGCACACACTCTATCGTGGTAAAATAAGTGTAAAAGTTAAAATCGTAATTAAAAAATGTTTTGGGGGGGAAAGCTGAATATTATTTTTTTAAATTGGTATTGTTATTTAAATCTATTGCTACTATTATATTTTTTTTTTACTTGTTTATTCGTTACTAATTTATATCCAGTTATTTTAAATTATATTTAAAGTTGAGTTTTGGTGGTACAATAAATACTCATGTTTTCAAATGAGGGATTATTCATGTTATTAATCGTGATTTCAATATCAATCAACATAATCATGATTATTATTTTTGCCATAATCGTCCAGAGCTAAGATTGCTGCCGCCAAAAATACCTGTTCCAGGATCCTGCGAGCCCGTTTCTTCTCTGACAAGTGAATGCGAAACAAATCTTCCACAGGGCGGTAATTTTGAGCATCTGAAATGTTCCTGTAAGGCCAAAAAAACAAAACGCTTACAGGGAATACAAACAAACTGAACAATTTCACACCTGAATGACCCAAAGAGGATGATATTACAGTACGCCCAGTGAATTGAGGTTTTAAAGTGCACTCACAAAGCAATCAGCTCCAAGACGATCAGTCTGTCTTTTGAAAAGGTGAAGCAATTCAGAATGTTTGACACTTTTGTTGTGGGGATTGCGACCATTTTCTAAAAGCAGTGGGGGAAAAACATGACGACACATTATTTCATCATAATAATAATAATGGATTAGATGTATATAGCGCTTTTCTATCGACTAGACACTCAAGTGAAATAAATATATGTATAACTTACATGCTGAAGAGCTTTTACTGCTTTAACCTGGGGTTCTGCCCACGAGAAATATTTCAATATGTCCATCACCTGCAGATGTTTCAGCAGACAATTTATGTATAAGTGAGGTTTGCATGTGTAACATACAGTTATAAAGCAGTCTTACCTGCTCACTGGAGAAATAGCCATGAACCTGCTCAATGGCTTTTAGGCGTTGATCAGTCAGGACACACTGAAACAATGTGATAAATTAAAAACCCTTATTTCACATAATTAAATCAAATCAAGCCTTACCTTCCTAATTTCATCCAACACGATGTCAAATGACTTTTTGTCCATGATGATTGCTGAAACAAATTTTATCTTTGTCTGCAAGTGTACCACACAGGTAAGTCCACCATTCACAGTACAGCTTATACTGTGATTTGCAACAACTTGAGAATCTCAAGACGACTTTAAGTATGTAAGGCCTAAAGTTGCTGGCCAGAATACACTACTAGTAGAAGGCATGTTCTTAATCTGTCTATAGTGGCTCTTTACAGAAGTGTTCCGCGCCAAACTTTCCTGCAGTTGAACAATGACTTCCCAAAAGAAGCCACAATGCGACTGCACAGTGTATCACATCGCTAACAACAAGCTAGTTAACTTTAGCTGCCTCAATAACGATCACAATGAGTTAAATTGCGCTACAATGTCAGGAATATTGGTTTTCCTTTCTGTTATATAGGTGCCCTTGTGAAACCCATAACCCGGGGTTGTTAAAATAATTGGATAAAAACAGGGAAAATAACAAAAACGCGACGGTTGGGTTATCCCCGATGCTAGCTGTAGTGACAGCTGGCGCTCGTAACGTCAACACTGCGAGGACCTCTCAGGAGTACCTCAGAAGAACGCCAGATATATTTAAAAAACAAAAGTAATAAAATAAAAGATAATTTGTGAAATAATATGTATACAGATAACTTTATGGTGAGAAAAGCGTAAAGCCCATTTTCTGTGCTGATTTTATAGTTGTTTTTTTTCCCGACAGGCACTGTCTTGGCCATTTCGACACTGCATACAGGAAGTAAACATAGGATGAGACGCCCCAGTGTCTCTTCGAAGGGAACGATCTGATCTCAATACCATAAAAATGGATCGCTTTTCCTGGTCAAATGGCCTTTTAGAAATTAACGAGACGTTGGTGATACAACAACGAGGTGTCAGATTGTATGACGGAGACGAAAAGGTATAGTGTATCTGTTTTCCGAATGATCAGCCTTAACACAATAATTGGCAGCCACGTTGAACACGGATTTATAGTCAAATTTGGCGTGTTATTAATCGTTTTTCTGCATGTCTATAGGCTAAACTGGACGTTGGAATTGTCCTATTGAGCACCCATCACTTGATTTGGAGGGACGCCAAAAATCATGTAAGTATGTTGATTGAATTGTGTGTTCAGTAAACAATCCACTGTAAACATGCAGTACCATGCAAATAAACCTGCTCTTGAATGTCGTTACTTTTCTCAGGAATGCTGCATTTCAATGCCACTGTCGCAGATTGTCTTTTTTGAAGAACAGGCTGCGGGAATAGGGAAGAGGTAAATGAAGTCAATTTTTATTGCTATTGAAGTATAATACATTCAAGCACTTATTGTGAATACTTCACTATCATGTGTTGCAGTGCAAAAATTGTTATTCATCTGCACCCTCCACCACCCAACAAGGAGCAAGGTCCCTATCAACACAGCAAGTTTCCCTACATCAAGCTCTCCTTTAAAGAACATGGACAGATTGAGGTAGCCCCACACTTTTTCCATCGATATCTTCCCAGTGTAAACAGCCGTGGTGCTATTTATTTACAGTTTTTGAGGAGGCTAACAGAGGAGATGACTCAGAAAAGATGGGAAAACACTCCTGCTTCTCAACCCATCTCAACAGGAACTGCCTCACAGGTTAGAACTTTTAATTTGTTCACTGTATAATTAAATATTAGATGTGGTTTTTGCCTTTTGGTTTGGGCCCTTTCAGGACTGCGCAACAAGGGGTAATAGTAAATCTGTTACTTCAGCGGTGCGTTTCGGTGCTTTTTTGGGAACTTTTGGAGCTGCCTTTGGGAGCTTTTTGGCCACGGCCATGTTTGCGTCGGAGACAAGCTGCTGGCTCTCTGCCACGCCGTAGTCCGCGTGGAAAAACCGGGGGAGATGCGGAAGAAAAGACGTGGGGTTGCGGCGCTAAGCATTGAGCGCCTCGCTCATCCGCGCAGACTGGACAGTGGCCGAGAGCTAGTGGGCAGCCTGGGATGGAGTCGGTTCTCGTAGTTACTTTGATGTACTGATGCAACCAGCTGCCACGTCATAGGAGCCATTTCTACATACAGCTACAAAAGTAGAACCCTCTTACATATGCATTAAATAATACATATCGCACACATACGATTACGCCGTGCATAGACAAACAACAAAACATAACAAAAAACATTTCAACACCCACATACTGTACACCACGGTGGCATCTGCAGTGCTCCCATGCCATCATCTTGTTACCATGTGTTTTTTTTATCCTTTTTTTTGTGGACATTTTGGAGATCAACCACATAAATCCTATCCTATCCTACCTTACCCTAACCTACCCTACTCTACTGAAGGTGGTCATGTATGGCTCAACATTCAATTCATGCGATATCCCACAGGATGGCAGTGTTGCTTCTCCTGTATATACTGACTTAAACTAAGCATAGTTGTTTTTTTGTTTTTTTTACTCCTGTCCAAGCCAGTCTTTTGTCCAATTCTTGACATTTGTGGCATAGTTTGGTTGAGATTGACATTATTTTTGGTGTAATACTCCATCATCCACTAATCAACAATTATGTACTTTCTTTATATTTATATGATATTTATTGACATGTGTATCAATATAAATTTAACAGAAAATGTCTTTGCACATGTTTAACCACTGACAACAACTTGTTCCCTGCTTGTTTCCTTTTCTTCCCCCTTTTGCATTGTGATGCAGTCAGGAAGGACGCGCGCAGTGGGGATTGTTGGCATTGAGCGTAAGATAGAGGAGAGGAGGAAAGAAACGGACAAAAACATCTCAGAGGTACTGTAAAAGGAAAGCACTAGTCCACTACTATCATCAAAGTTCAGGATATACACACATGAATTCCTCTTATTATTATCACTATAAACAACAAGTATTGGCACTAAAAAACATTTTACAAGTTACTTTAGTTTTTTTAATAAATGATGGTTATTTTGTGCAAGTTACATATTCATTTGTTTATTTTTAGGCCTTTGAGGATCTGAGCAAGCTGATGGTAAAGGTAAAGAATGTTACATTTGTCTATTACAGCATGTCACAAAAGTGACACCCCTCACAATTCAGCCAACATACTACAAAAATGAATGTTGGATATAATTTAGAGTAGTCTGTGTACGGCTTGAATAGCAATATAGATTTACTAAGGGGTTTGTCGTTGTCTAATATTATTGTGAATACTTATTTATTGTATTGTAAGTATTTATTTTTAACAACAAAAATAGTAAGTAGTGATTGTCCTGATCGGCTCCTGCCGTAGTAGGACCCCAACGCAGAGAAAAAATAAGATAAAAAGCTCACTCAAAAAGGATTGAGGAAAACACTTAAGAATGCACACAAAAGGTGTGTAGAAACGGAAAATGCACACAAAAGGTGTGGAGAGGAATCAGTTAACACTATATGGCCGTGCTGGGGCAGAGCTACAGGAATGAGATGAACACGACTGGAAGGGGGAACCATCAGGAATCTACTGGTGCCGAGTGAATGTATTGGAGAGCTTAAGTAATCAGGAGGAAATGAGTATAGGTAAAGGTGGCTCCGCCTCTTGACCCAAAAACCATGCACTGCAAAAAGAAGCAGTTAAGCGGCAGCAGAGCTGCCAGATCATGACAGTAATGTGTTTCGAACAGTTACAATGTTTACATGATATGTTTACAGTTTCACATTTTAAAAGATTACGAAACGGAGTAGGAAGAAGCTGAGATTATTTATCCTACCCCTTTTTTGTCTAGAAATAATTTCTAACACAATTGTTCACTTCCTTTTTCAATTTTTAACACAACAAATATATTAATAAATATCAATACAGTTCACATGAATAGATAATTACTATATGGTTCACATAATTTACTGAATATGTGACAACACAAGTGAGTACCAGTATGGTTGTGTTTACAGTCAAACATGGTCTGGAGCTGCATGAGTGTTGCAGACACTGGGAAGCTGCGGTTAGTTGAGGGAAACTTGAATTTCATTTTTGAATTGCGCCTTCCTTTGTTTAGCGAGTCATTTGCAGAGGATAGTAAATCTACACCACTACAAAGGGATGTGAAATGTAAAACTCACGATTCAATTTAATTCTGATTCTTGGGGTGACGACTCGATTCTTGGTTGAAACTGATTCACGCAGTATATTTGTAATTGATTTTTTTCTAAAAACCTTCCAAAACAGGTTACAGGTTACAAAAGCTTCTCTTGGCTTCTGACATATGATGTGTACGCACAGCGAGAAAGCGCACACATGGCCTAAAAAAACGTCTTTTTAAAAATGGATTCTTAAAAAAAACGTTTTATTTTTATTTTGAATTGATTTTTGAAAATGTTGACTTTATTTTTTCCTGGCATCTCCATTGCTATACTAGCTATAAACAGACTATTCTGTAGTGTATTAATCACTGTAGTGTTGTTACTTGAGAAAGTAAAATGAGTGTGGGGTTTACTTACATTTGAAGTGAAAACATACAGTATGTATTTTTTAATGGTTTATTTTATGTTGTGTTTTCCTTGCCTCTGTTGCTGCGTTTTAGGCCAAAGAGATGGTGGAGCTGTCCAAATCTATAGCAAACAAGATAAAAGACAAACAAGGGGACATAACAGAGGATGAGGTTAGAACTGGAGATAACCAATGAATTTGAATATACGTCGCAAACGCACCATAATTGTATATTATTTACTGCTTTATAGACGATCCGCTTCAAGTCCTACCTGCTGAGCATGGGTATCGCCAACCCTGTCACCAGGGAAACCCACGGCTCTGGCACACATTACCACTTGCAGCTGGCTAAACAACTAGGAGATATGCTCCAGGCCCCTCTGGAGGTACGCATGAGACGCTACTCTTGTCTCTGCCTTTACTCAATTCATCACATTACTTTCTCAGGAGCGTGGAGGCATGATGGCACTCACAGAGGTCTACTGTATGGTCAACAGAGCTCGAGGCATGGAGGTAAAAGGCTATCAACTCAACAAATACCTAATAGATGGATAGATAGTACTTTATTGATTCCTTCAGGAGAGTTCCCTCAGGAAAATTAATAGTTTAAGCTAATAAAGATTGCATTATCCCCTTTTCTGCAGCTTTTATCCCCGGAGGATTTGTTGAATGCATGCAAGATGTTTGAATCCTTGTCGCTGCCATTGAGGTGAGTTAAAAATATTTCAATGTACCTTAAAGGATGTGCATTGCCAAAATATAGGGGCGGGGTTAGAGAACCAGCCAGGCTTTTCCTGCCTCGCTTCCTGTTTTTGGAAGTGTTGCTCACTTCCTGTCGCTTCTCACAATGTTGCACCAAACGCTCCCTTTGTTTGTGTTGTACTATTTTTTACTATGACAAAAAAGTTTCAAACCATTTCCAGCTTGATATTTGTGTTGTGTGTAGGCTACGTGTGTTTGACAGCGGCGTGATGGTGGTGCAGCTGCAGTCTCACAGCGAAGAGGAAATGATCGCCTCAGCGTTGGACAATGTAAGCTCCACAAGATATGTGGAAAGGAGTCAAGCTGCACATTGATATCCTCCTCACACTGTTTCTCAATCTGCAGGTGTCAGAGAAAGGTTCTTTAACAGCAGAGGAGTTTGCAAAACTGTTGGGGCTATCAGTTCTTCTGTCTAAAGAGCGGTGAGTGTCGAATGTACAACTCAAAGGTTGTACAAGTCGGAAAAATTCACTAGACTTCAGCTCAGCGAGCATCAAAACATTAACTCTGCGTGCGTTTTGCTATTTCCTGGGCTTTTTTGCGACACTTCCAAAAAATGGACAAGTCTTAAAGTGAAGTCAGCTGTTTACCTTTGATAGTTAGTGGCAGGAGTGTTTGTATCTTTAAGGACCCATAGCGTACAGATTACCAAACTGTCACTAACAAGTTCTCTTTATGTATTTTTTGCTCCTGAAAATTAATCAGGCAGTCATTTCCCATGATACCAAATTTATTTTTTGAATAATAGATAGCATGGTCAGTTAACTGAACTTAGAACGGCCCCTTTCCATCGCCAGACTCAATATGGCGCTCCCTCTTGTTGTGATGTCATCTACAGAATTGAATCCTATTTTCCCGCATATACTGTACAGTGTGGATAAAGGCACGTAAAACTATTATATTGATCACTTAATTGCATGTTTTTGTCACCCTGGTCCATAATTTATTCAAAACCGGTTAACATTATGCGCAAAAAAGAAATATAAAAAATAATAGCCTTTTACGGACTTCCCTGCTCTTCCATCTCCTTTTTCAGACACCTTAGCCTGTCCTTCCTCGTGCTCTTTCAGCATTTTCTCAAGCATCTTGAAGAAAATATCCGTAGAAGAGGACACAAAAAGAAATCGACCTCCTTATTATTTTTTTTCTCTAATTTTCTCAGTTTTTCCGCAGGTTCTGACACATTCTTGGAAGTCAGAATCATTAAAATGATCGCTGCAAATTACACTCCCCTCGCTTGGTCCGTCCCATTTTGCACGGGTCTATTTGCCTGTAGAGGTCAATACTTTCCTCATTTTCCAATTATTTGGAATTGTATGCAGGCTGACCCCTTCTTTAGTTGTATCGCTACAGCCTGCAACAATGCATCTGGCGGACAAATTTGATAATTTCTTTAAATCCTGCGTGAAAATATCGTGATTCAGAGTGAAGATGCTACCAAAACACATACTGATATGAAATATAAAATTGCCTCCAGTCTTCTGTAGGTGATGTCAGCAGGCTGATGCAGGCCCGCCCACACGTTGTAGCTAAAAGTGGGCCTTCTAAAATGTGCTAAAAGCCTAAAATCACTGCTGTGTCTATTTTGGTAGGAATTTTACTTGTTGACATCATTTTTAAATCCAGAACTATGAAATAAGTGCCAATGTTGCCAGCTATAGAGGGGCCCTTTAAATAACACTCTCCAAACCTACTCGCACACATGTTTTTCCATCGCTCTCCCCACCAACAATCAACACTTCCTCATTCTCCACCAATCACACACACAGCGGGGTACGTTTACGAACATCGAAATTGTGAACATCAACATAAACACAAGCAGGTCCTTACAATATGAATATTTCCGCCTCATCCTTGTGGCGTCCCCTACAGAATGCCTCCCTGGCCCATATCTAAAACCGCCATTAGCCAGTTGTTAGCTGACTGGCTAACTAGGCTATGCATTATCACTTGTTAGCGTCTTTTACCACTTCCACGGTACATACTCGGGTTGTCCCGATACCGATATTTCCGTACTGTTACCAATTGTATTTCGATACTTTTCGATTTATTTCCAAATAAGGGGGACCACAAAAAATGTCATTATTGTCTTTATTTTAACAGAAAATCTTATGACCCATTAAACATACGTTTCTTATTGCAATCAAAGAACAATTTTGGCATTAAAAAACATAGCGAACATACTAGACAACTTCTTTCTTAGTAGTAAGTTAGCAAACAAAGGCTCCTAATTTGGCTGCTGACGTATGTGCAGTAACATTTTGTGTCATTCCCCATTCTATTATTTAGTCAAAATTATGAGGTGCAAGCGGTAGAAAATTGATTATTAATCTTCTGTGTCTGCTTGTAAGTACGCCATGCATGTGCGTTGACTACCATGTGCTCTTATTAACAGCAATGTCACAACATGTTGACGGTGCACCGTAATGTCCGTTTAAAAAAGTACCGGTATTTTTCATAGGCAGTATAAAACCGTTTTTAATTCATTAGTACTTTATTAGTGCCGATATACTGTACAACCCTAGTGCATATCAAAACTTATTTCTTTGTTTTTAAAGTGAGGAATCTGTTTTAACATTTTAGTAATAGTGATTAACTGTTTTTAGACTTACTGCGACCCCAAAAAGGACAAGCAGTAGAAAATGGATGGATGGATGGACTTAAGATGGAACACATTAATTAATTTTCCATTATTTACGATGGGAGTAATATTGTTTGCAGTTTGTATTCCTTTCTTGCAAAAGATTAAATTCTGCTTTTTTAGGGGAGAGTTTTGGCAAGACTTATTCCCAAAGAAGCAGCAGTCTCAACAAAAGGTGCTAAGCCTAACCGTGAAACAAAAATAACACAGTCTTTATTATGCACAATCAACCTCTAACGTTAGCTGCTAAATAGGCCAAATAGGCAGTCGTCTTCATTTGTTCAAATTAGGGGGTGTTTTAACATATTATTACAGTGTTTTGTTTTTTATGCTCTAAGATGATGGTAAACAGTTTGACCTTCCAATGTATTTTTTTTGTTATTGTTTTGTTTTATATAATATGTTTGGTCTCTTTATTCTCTTCATTGCTGCTCCTGCAGGTTGCTACTGGCTGAGAAGATGGGCCACCTGTGTCGAGACGATTCGGTAGAAGGTTTGAGGTTCTACTCAAACCTCTTTTGAGCTGTTTGTCTCCATCATGGATAGGGATGGGTACCAAATTCGGTACTTTCATAGGTACCGACCAAATTCTATCGGTATTACCGGGTACCAATTGACATTAAATCAAGCGGTGCCATATGTCGATACCTTTGGTTGCACGTCACATCAAGTCCGATTGCAGTCTCGGCACGACTCAAGCACTTGGCCGGGAAACAAGCAGTCAAGCAGCACTCAGAGCGACCTCAGCCAAACTGCCTCTAGGTATTGTCCTAGGTATTGTCCTTTGTTGGAATTTTCCCTGCCAACAAAGTAAGGAGGAGGACCTTAAAGGTACTGTAAGGTTTGAATTTTCAAAATGTACTAGCTCGATGCTAATTTACTTTGGATTTGACATGCTGCTAATTAGCATTATCAATTTTGTATGGTGATCTTAACACCTTAAAATGTGTTAATCAGAACTACATCAAATAGCTGGTGTGTAATAAATGCAATACTTGCAGTATAAACACTTTGTAGGGCTCAACAAAATAAAAATACATTGGTACATTCATCTTGATGGCAAAGACTACTTCCTGACCAAGGCAACACAACATAGTGTATACATTACTGCCATCTAACATCTTGGAATTGCAACTGCATGCAAAGTGTACACTTACTATTTGGGCGGTGTGGCTGGGCCGGTAGAGCAGTCTTGCCAGCAACGTAAGGGTTCTAGGTTCAGCACAGCACAGCTCATTGTTACGTTTTTAATTTACAAAAATATAAATTAACATTTATTAACACATTTAAACACAGAACGGTACCAAAAATGAGCACCGCTGAGTATGACACCGTATTGATTCAAATGTGAAAGGTACCCATCCCTAATCATGTATTATCAGATAGCAATGTATCAGAAATTGACTGCGCTTTCTTCCTTTTATCATGTCGAAAACACCTTTTCCTCCACCTGGAGTTTGCAATAAACTTGTGATAAATAAATATTCACAATGTATCAGGACTAGGAATGTGTGTGAAAAATCATGTTAATAAAAGCCACATTTAGTCTTTGTGTATTGACTGCTTTAGGCTTCATCTCAGAACAAGCATTGCCGTTTTGGACCACTCTTTGATTCGATGAACCTGCCAAGTTGTTCACTCATTTCAATTAACTCAATTGCGAGCTAAAATGTGACAAGGCAAGTCATCCTATTTGTTTATTTATACATATACATCTCTATTCCTCCTGAGGAGGTGGAAGCGGGACTCGTCTCCTCGTTGCCCGATCCCCCGCCAAGTTGAACCACCTGATGGCGTGTTTGGTGACCTCAGCGTCCGTGGCTGACCTTGTCAACACATTTTTACTCACAGCACCTGTAATCAAACAAGATTACAAGACAGATACGTTTTGTTTATGGTAGGAAGCATCCAAAGCCAAGTATGCTTACACAATACAAAATATGTGATAGGTATTAAGGAGATTACATTTGAAAAAAAAAACATGACTTAAAGTTACTGGAGGTGGTTAAAATAAGGTGCGTAAACTATGAATTTGTGATCAGGGTATAGGTGTGCAAGACATCCAAAATGTTTAAAAAATATCGTTATTTGGTTCCTTGATCAGAGTACTTGTTTGGCTCTGTTGGATGACGGCGGCGGGGGGTTGGGGGTGGGGGGCATAAATAAATATCCATAACCCAACTTTGGGAGGTTGACATTGTTTTCTTATTATATTTGTACTATCATTCTATTTTTGTATTCGTGTAGGCCAGGGGTGTCCAAAGTGCGGCCCGGGGGCCATTTGCGGCCTGCAGGTCATTTTTTAACAGCCCCAGGGCACATTTTTTAACAATATGATCGAAATAAATAAAAAACATTAAAAGTGGTATTTAAAGAGCAAACAGGTGAAATGTCATACAGAGATCAGTCCCTACCTTGTGTAACTCTCTGCATGTTTAATGCATGTGCTGGTGAAGGCATATGAATACATCCTTCCCCATGGTGAGGTGCTAAGGGAGATAAATTGGTATTAAATGGTTGTGATCTGTTAACCATGGTTACTGGATGCTGAGATATTATTTTGGAGATCAGTCTTTACCTAGAAAGTTATCTCCAGTTGAGGAGTCAAGTTGACAAGTACTCATGACTCTTGCTGGCACTCGGCGAGACGGTGGAGCTGGGAGAAGGGATACAAGGAGAGGGGAATATCTTTAGCACTAAGAATGTTAACCATATCTTTAATATTAATGTGGTGGTTTCGTCTACAACGCTAAATATATCCTGTGGTGTACCTCAGGGATCAATATAGGACCTAAATTATTCAATGTCTAGATAAATGACATTTGTAAAGTTACAAAAGATTTAAAGTTAGTATTATTTGCGGATGATACAACAGCGTTTTGTTCAGGAGAGAACACACAGAAGATAATACAAATAATAACAGAAGAAATTAACAAATTAAAAAGATGGTTTGAAAAAAACAGACTATCTTTGAATCTCAGTAAAACTAAAATAATGCTATTTGGTAACAGTAGAAAAGAAAGTCAAACACAAATACAAATAGACGGAATAGAAATTGAAAGAGTAAATGAAACCAAATTTCTAGGTATAATGATAGATGATAAATTGAACTGGAAATCTCAAGTAAAAAATATACAACATAAAGTAGCAAGAAACACGTCAATAATGAATAAAGCAAAACATGTTCTAGACAAAAATCACTTCATATTCTCTACTGTTCACTAGTGTTACATATCTGAGTTATTGTGTATAAATATGGGGAAATAATTACAAAAGTACACTTCATTCATTAACGGTGTTACAAAAAAGATCAGTTAAAATAATATATAATGTTGGATATAGAGAACACACAAATCCTTTATTTATTGAATCAAAGATACTGAAATTCCACGACATAGTGAATTTGCAAACAGCTAAAATTATAAACAAAGCAAACTATAACCTGCTACCCAAGAATATACAACAATTCTTCTCAAAAAAAGAGGAGAAAAATAATCTTAGAGAGAAATGTAATTTAGAACATTTGTACGCACGTACAACACTTAAGACCTTCAGTATATCAGTATGTGGAATTAAATTATGGAATGCATTAAGCAAAGCAATCAAACAATGTACTAATATGATCAATTATTTATGCTTACATGTGGAAATAATAATAATAGTAAATAAAATAATAATAATAAAAAACGGTAAATAAAGCATAAAATAGTCTCTAATAAATAAAAAACAGCATATAAAATATATACATGAGCTAATAACAAAAATATAGATCAACAAAAAGGATCCTTAATATGTGCAGCAATTTTTCCCACTCACATCACCTCATTTTTTATTTTTTTCTACAATTAACTATGCCAAAAAACACATAGACATACCTTTTTTTTTGTAATGGAAACAAAAACAACATGGCGTCACACACAGCTAGTCCACAGTAAACAGGATCTCGAGCTCCACTAAAGAACAAAGAAAGAAATAATACACACTCATATTAATGGCAAAGAACGGCTGTTTCCACTCCGTTAACGTTACGTTGTTGACTAACGCAGTAACGTTAGCGACCTGGGCCTAAACAACACTGACAATAAAGTAATACGCTTTCGTTTCAAGCAGTTGGAAATATGTGGAATATCGTAGCATGTAACCTACACACATTCACAGCCTCTTACAAAAGATGGCCTAAGTTAACTGTATTGAACTTTTTACTCACCGGCTTCACGCGGGAAACTTTCACATTCTGGAGTCGGGGTCCCCCGGAACACAAAACACAGATAAAAGACAATTTTACAATAGCACTGCGAAAAAATGACTGTCGTTGTGTGGGTTTTTTGACGAATAACACTCTTTTCCACTTTTCTTCGCTCGGGCCTCACCTACCGCGTGCAGCCATTTCGAATTTTCTGTATACGTGACGTCAGACGCACGTCATAAATCAATAAATATATACTTACGTTCGTGTTCCAGCAAAGAAAGTCCAGAGATCTTGGCTCATGCGCGTACACGCTAGTAGGCGCGTCCACGTCTGCGGGTGCAGACATTGGTCGGCTCAGCGCGCGTAGGCGGAGCCTATAACTCTAGGCGCGCGCCGGTTTGGTTTGTCGCGTCCGCGTATGCGAATCAGACACGAGTCCGCTCAGGATCAGCTGTCTGACCGTACAATTTTCAGAGGCGGAGCTGTATCCTCTAGGCGGAGCCAAAACGAATGTGACAGTAACGCGGGTTGGGCGACTTGAAGGCGGATCCGTATAGCAGTCTTCTGCTGTGTGGGCAATTTATAGGCAAAATAGATCCTGTTTTTTAACCAAATTGACGGATTTCCTCACAAGGGCATTGTTTAGTGTTGCATTTTATTGTACTAGCTCAGCAAAGTAATGCAATAATGCTATTTGGATCGTTCTACAGTTAAGAGTGCGTTTGTGTGTGTAATTCTGCAAATGCCGAAGACCAAGGGTGCCCAAACTTTTTCCACTGATGGCCACAGACTGACAAATCAAAGGATGCAGGGGCCACTGTTGTAGTACTCACCTTCAAAATCTGTACAATATATAGATTTCTTTTCAAAAAAGTAGAAGATGCAACTTCGGTAGACTTTTCATGTGAATGCTGAAGATCTAAAGCTGAACTAAAACACTAACATTTAGCATGCTGGCCAGATAGCGTCAGGTAACAAGAATATGAGCTAAAAAAAAAAAAAAAAGCTAGCAAGCTAACAGTACTATGCTAACAATAGCATTCTTACAGTTAGCATTAGGTAAATACGAAAGTATATGACACTGAGGTGTATACCTGCTAAATTAGCTAAACAAGCTTTTGCTAACTGTAACATGCAATAACCAAAATACATTACTCTGATGTGTGTACCTGAAAATGTTGTTTAAAATGCTAGCAGTGATGGGCAGTAACAAGCTACATAGCTTAACTACATTTTCCAGCAGCTTGGCTACTTTTTTAATGAGTAGCTTTTCCTGAAAAAAAAAAAAAAAAGAAAAATACTTGAAAATGGCAGAGAGATTGTCTCCCGCGGATTAGATTTTTCCTTTAGTGATAAAGACTACGTCCAAGAAACCCACAATAATGCGAGTCCTTGGTCATATATTTGGACAAATGTGTCTGTGTTTAGAGAAAACAATGCCCAAAACCTTAGTTTTTACTTGTTTACTCTGTAAACCAAAATCTATTCTTAACTGCTCTCTTCATCTAAGACAGGGGTGTCAAACTCAAATACAGAGTGGGCCAAAATTTAAAACTGAACAAAGCCGCGGGCCAAGGTTGAACAAATTAACCTTTTAATAGGGACCCAAACAAGTTTTGCATTGAATATTGAACAAGCAAGGCTTATATAACTTTATAGTGACATGCAAAATCGAGTTTCAAATAATAATAATAATAATTTAAAAATATCAATGGCATGCCAAATTACAATTTAAATAAAAATTGAATGCCTCCTTTCTATTTGCAGCCTTCTAAGGTAAATATCAACATTAACTTTTTCCACAGGCTGATAAATTTGAAAATAAAATAACAATGAATAAACCAACCATTCAGGACTTTAAACTGCTCAGTTTGCAACACACTGATCTAATCTGATGTGCCCAAGCCAGATACCTGGCATCTTTTCTTGGATGCTTGTTCATTAATGTCGGGGCTCAGGCTTTGAGCTGAGGCAACCTTCATTATCGAATGAAGGTGTTCATCAGTCAGACGTATCCTGTGAGACGTTTTCGTCATCTACATTGAGAAGAAAATTTGCTCACATAGATAAGTGCTGCCGAACATGGTGAGCAATTGAGCAGCTTGGTTGCGGAGCTGAGGCATTGTGTCAGGGATGAATTGTGGAAGCTTTGCACCGCCAACAGCATCATACTTTGACTTCAGTGTGTCATCACACTGGAGTTCAATCAGCTCCATTTGGAGATTAATTGGTGCTTTTTCCATATCAAATGCGAAGGGATTACTAAGCAGTTCAGCGGGTAGCGGGGGTGTATTTTGTAGCGTCCCGGAAGAGTTAGTGCTGCAAAGGGTTCTGGGTATTTTTACTGTTGTGATTATGTTGTGTTACGGTGCGGATGTTCTCCCGAAATGTGTTTGTCATTCTTGTTTGGTGTGGGTTCACATTGTGGCGCATATTTGTAACAGTGTTAAAGTTGTTTATACGGTCACCCTCAGTGTGACCTGTATGGCTGTTGACCAAGTATGCATTGCATTCACTGGTGTTGGTGCATGCAGAAGCCTCACATGTTATGTGACTGAGCCAGCACGTCGTTGTACTGGATGGAAAGCGGACGTGATGACAGCTCGGGGCAGATTTTCAGGAGGGGCACTGAAATTTGGGAGTCTCCAGGGAGGGTTGGCAAGTATGAGAATTAGCGGTGAATGCGGTGTTACCGCGGCACCGCCGCTGTATATAATCGGTGGGCCAGCTCTAGTGTTAGTTTGATATCGCCTCAAGGGCCAAATGAAATTACACGGCGGGCTAAATTTGGCCCGCGGGCCAGAGTTTGACACCCTTGATCTAAGACGTCCAACACAAATTTAGGAACACATGCACATTAAGGTGAGTTGAGTTCATGAAAAGTTTTACTGCACATAACCATTATCAACTGTTCCCGAACAACACACAAGTCATTTTGTCAAGATATGGATAGATGCTAGTGTGGACTGTGACGCAACAGTTGATTTACTTGTAAAATATTCCACCCCTCCTTTGTCTATTTTGTCCACCAAAAGTTTCATGCTGTGCGTGAATGCACAAACTAATAAACGCTAACATGCTATTTAGACTAGCTGTATGTACATATTGCATCATTATGCCTCATTTGTAGCTATATTTGAGCTAATTTAATATCCTTTACTTTTATCCTCTTTTTATATAATTTAGTTTTGCATGTCTCATGAAGAGTGGATCGTGAGATCGACAGGCGGATCGGTGCGGCGTTTTCAGTAATGCGGACGCTGTATCGATCCGTTGTGGTGACAAAGGAGCTGAGCCGGAAGGCAAAGCTCTCAATTTACCGGTCGATCTAAGTTCCCATCCTCACCTATGGTCATGAGCTTTGGGTTCTGACCGAAAGGACAAGATCACGGGTACAAGCGGCCGAAATGAGTTTCCTCCGCCGGGTGGCGGGGCACTCCCTTAGAGATAGGGTGAGAAGCTCTGCCATCCGGGAGGAGCTCAAAGTAAAGCCGCTGCTCCTCCACATCGAGAGGAGCCAGATGAGGTGGTTCGGGTATCTGGTCAAGATGCCACCCGAACGCCTCCCTAGGGAGGTGTTTCGGGCACGTCCAACCGGTAAGAGGCCACGGGGAAGACCCAGGACACGTTGGGAAGACTATCTCTCCCGGCTGTCCTGAGAACGCCTCGGGATTGCCCGGGATGAGCTGGACGAAGTGGCTGGGGAGAGGGAAGTCTGGGCTTCCCTGCTTAGTTTGCTGCCCCCGCGACCCGACCTCGGATAAGCGGAAGAAGATGGATGGATGGATGTATGTCTCATGACACATCATCTGTATGTAATATTGGCTGCATTTCAGATAGTTGTTTGTGTGCCTTGTTGTTCCAGACCACAGCAAACATTACCTAGCTTGCCAAATATTGTAATAAATCTATTAAAAGAAGACAGCTTTAACTTGGACACACACATCTATACCTTTGACCATTAAAAGTCGGTAATTTCCAGGAGTTATCTCACATTCTGAGTAGCCTTTGATTTACTAATGGTTTCTTATGTTGTAAAAAATGTGTAGAATAAATATTATATTTCCACGAAGATTTGCTTCAGCCTGCGACACATAGTCATTTTGATAGTAGGCTATTATAGATAATATAGACACTTACTTCATGTGTTGCCTTCATTATAAGACTTATATACGGATTTAAATTTTTTGCGGCTCCAGACAGATTAGATTTTTGTATTTTTGGTCCAATATGGCTCTTTCAACATTTTGGGTTGCCGATCCCTGTTCTACACCTTCGAATGATTTCTCAACTTCCTACTTGGCAAAGACTCTACTGTGCCAGGAGAGATGTGGTTGTCACCTCACATTCCTTCTAAGTTGTAGTTTTATTTCTAAAGTCAGGGAAGTAAATAACACAAGGAGTAAAATAACAACAGGCAACAAAACAATTAGAAAAGAGGCATGAAAACCAACAAACTAATACAATAGCATTAAATGACGTCATTGTCGCTCACGCGCACAACAGCAGCGCGCGACACTGCTTGTGCGTGTGTGGGAGGGAGCACCCCCACGCACGAGATACTTTTGAAAGATAAAGACAAACTTTTTTTAAGAAAAAAATCTTCTCAAAATGGACCAAAAACACCGAGAAAAGTGGATAAATGTTGCTGTAATGAATCAGGAGACGTAAGTACCAATTGTTTCAACATGTTGTTAAACTAACGTCAAGTTTTACTAATTTGCGCGTGCACGACATTTTTTTTTTATTTTAAAGGAAGGCTTTATGAGGATATACCTTAATTAGTTAACCTCCTTTTCTTTAACAAATATATCCCAAATTAACAACTAATACATATTTGGCGAAAATTAGTTTCAGTGAGAGTTAATATTATATTGGTAATTATAATAATAATAATGATGTCCTATTCAGTGGAGGGAAGCGCTGTTAATTCTATAAAGTACCTCCCCATGACATTAAAAACGAAAATTAATTAAAAGAAAAAGGTATGGCAGTAAAGTTAAAGAGGTGTTCTCCTATTTTCAAGTATATAGTCTCCATTGGTCTAGGAAGACTTTTGGAAGCCCTTTGAAATGTTTATAAAATATTTATATGCCCAGGAATTTACAGGACAACCACAAAGTGCAAGCCATCTTTTTCTGATTGATTAATTATTCAAATAATTAATCGAGTAAGTGAAGTGTTAGTTGCCTCAATGCAGGTGTGTCTAATTTAATTCCATGAGTGCCGCATACTAAAAAATACATTTTTATTTTTATATTTATTTTTGTTATAGGCTAAAACAGTGGTCGGCAACCCAAAATGTTGAAAGAGTCATATTGTACCACAAATACAAAAAATTAAAAGACATGATGTCATAATGATGGCAACACATGATGTAAGTGGCTAATTAGCTATATTAGTGTCGCAGGCTGACGCAAATCTTCGTTGACAGAAATGTTGAAATGTAATATTTATTCTACACATTTTTACAACATTGAAAAACATTAGTAAAACTTCTCAGAGGGTGAGATAAATGAAATGACTGTCTTAGAATGGCCAAAGGTATAGATGTGTATATCCAAGTTAAAGGAAACGGCAGGCTGTCTTCTTCTAATGGATTTTTTTACAATCTTTGCAAGCTGGTTAACGTTTGCTGTGGTCTGGAACAACATGGCACACAAACAACTATCAGAAATGCAGCCAATATTACATACTGATAATGTGCATTAAACATGGAAAAATAAACTAAATACACATAAGTAAAGGAAATTAAATGAGCTCAAATATAGCTACAAATGAGGCATAATGATGCAATATGTACATACAGCTAGCCTAGCATCGATTACCTTGCAGTCATGCAGTGACCAAATATGCCTGATTAGCACTCAGCACAAAAGATAACATCAACAAAGCACACCTTTGTGCATTCACGCACAGCATAACACGTTTGGTAGACAAAATGTGACAAAGAAGGAGTGGCATAAAACACGTCTTTCTGTGGCAGTGTCGGAGAAAGTTGTACATGTAAACAACCTGTTGAGTCACAGTCCACACTATGGTGAGTTCAAGGGCCGCTGAAATTAGTTGGACAAAACGGTCATCAGTGAAGCATAAACACAAACATATTAAACAGTGGGCTTTCTAACAATTAAGAAGGTTTGTGTCGTGTTTGTCCTTCTACAGAAACCATATTACAAAAAAAACATATTTTTCACCGCATTTTTTATCCATTTCCATACATTTTTGAAAAAGCTCTATGGAGCCACCAGGCCGCCGCTAAAGAGCCGCATGTGACTCTAGAGCCACGGGTTGCTGACCCCGGGGCTAAAACAATGCAAAATGTTAAATGGCTGTTGTAAATTGTTCAAAGTGAATTTCTAAAACCAAAACATTTAATAATTAAGAACACCACCGGCTATTTTATGTTATCATTAGTGGTTTATCAAAACATATATATTTTTTATGTGTCTATATTTTTCACAATTACAAATTATATTGATACTTTTAATTCAATGATAGCTAACATTAGCTAGCCAAACCGCTGTAATTAACTAACAACACACAAAGCTATTGCATGTGTGTGTGTGTTACGCACAGGCAAAGTTACGTCATTACGTGCTGAAAGACGAAAAAGGGGGTTTATAATGCTTACAACACATGCATTGTGGTGCCAAGGTAGCCATTTTTGTTGGCCAAAGCTTTTGTTTACATGGCTGTACTGTTCCTGTGGTAATGTGAGCAAAGCGAGAGCAACAAACTTGATTAAAATGCATCGTACAAAATTAAATTAAAAAATCAAGAGACAAACTGTACCCTATTCCAAAGGCTCGCTACCCCAAAACAAAAAGTAAAATGTATGGAATTGATCCTTATGATCACTTTTAATGGACAAGAGATTTGAGTAAGATGCTGCTACTGTTCAGGCCAAACTTGCCTGTATCTCGTCAACGGAGTCAGTATTTAAAGCGTTGAAGAATTTCAGAATGCAAAGTCTGTTGAGGCTTATTGTCCTCCCTTCAAATTACGTGTGATCTATGGCTTTCGTCTATTATGTGTTCGAGATGGAATGAGGGGGCCCAGACTCATTTCATAAGCAAGTTCCCTTGAAAAAAACCCAAGCCAATTATTACTTTTAAATACTTTGACCACTGCGCTACTTCTCCCGAAAATAATACTCATTATTTTTTTGTGCTTACCCATGACTTAAAGTGAACAGACAACATGCTTTTCTTCCAAAATGATGTACTGTATGTTGTTTGTAGGCCGCAGCTAGCTTGGCTAACGCTAACATCTTACTAAATGCTATGTGTGAAACTGAATAAAACATGCTTTTGATTTAAAAAGTCTTTAAATGCAGTGAACACACCAACATTTACCAGGTGATGGCGTTAAAAGTGATGTTTGATCGTCTCAGGGCTTTATAGTAAACATTGATTGATTGATTGATTGATTGCTTTCACCGTGGAAATTAAAAAAATTCACCAAATAATTACCCCCCCACCCCCCACCCCCCACCCCCGAGGCGATCGTGGTAGCGATTGTGGCAGTTAATGACGTTCGCGCCATGATTGGAACTTTATAAAGAAAAGAACACAACTTCAGCACATAGTCTTGCATTCAGCCATGTAAATAAGCTATTCAGGTGCCTGCAAGACCCACAAGGCACTGTCTTTACTTTCAAGCCCAATTGGAAAGTTAGCGCCCTTCAGGCATCTGCACAAAGGTTGCACACAGCCCCTTTAAGAAGTAATATGAATTTAAAGATAAAACACATGCAAGCTTTGCGTTAATAGCATAAACATTCTTTTTTAGCATTCCCCATTATTTATATTGTTTTTGTAATATTAAAATGTGACGCTTGGCCAACAAAGGCCATCTGGTCGCACATTGCACAATCCTGCTTTTATGTATTGCTCGTTACTGTCTGTTTTGGATGACGTGAGACCGTAGAAATTGTGATGCACATCTTATTTGTAGAGGTCAAGGATGGTAGAAGAAGAGGACCATGCGGCGTAAGAGCAAAACAAAACATCGGAATGCCACAGACCGTCTCGCTGCTCTCCTTGTTGTTGGGGCTCATCGGATACGGTATGCGTCACACTGGCTGTATCACCTTAAAAATACAAGTATGCTGTGTATTATGATCATTGAGTTTCATCGAGCAGAATAATATACTGTCAACGTATATTTCAGTTGATCTTGACTTACTAGGGACCAGTGGACTTACAATGGTATCTTATAGGACCACTGTCAAAAATAGGACATAAATCTTATGCTATTTAATTTTTTTACAAGAAATTTGAAGAAATTTAATAAATATTGTCACAATGATAGAATAAATAAGACATATCTCAACAATGTGATATTTGTGTGCATTCACGTCTAGCTTTGGCGGGGCTCAACATCTGGCCCTCCTTCCATGTTGCCCTTAGCAACGCCAGCGTGTTTGTGGACTTCAGCACAAAAAGTAACAGCAGCCTCATTCGCCAAATGAGCCTGTCTCTCATCAACATGGACACCAACGCCACCCTCCTGACCAGGACTCTCCCTGACAACCGGTCTGCGGGTCGGGTGGAGTTCAACTGTTCCTGCTTCCTGTATGCGGGAACTTTTCGCTTCCTGTTGAGGCAGACCAGCGCCTCAATGGAGGTGCACTCCAATGCGACCGGGCGCTTGGAGAGCACCTGGTGGTGGAGTTCAGAACTGCAGGTGCAGTGGCCGACGTTTCACATGGCTGTCGAGCGGGATGCAAACGACTCAGGATCTTTTCAGGTAAGCACAAACAAACTGAAGCTACAATTTCAACGCAAATGTTACACACTTCTTTGTCCCTCCAGATTGGAATATCCACCAATGAATACTTCCAGCCTTGTTCGGCCACCCTGGACCCCGCTCTCCTGTTAGAGGTCAGCTACATGGAGTACAACCAGATAGGACGAAAGGGCATCAACAAGGTGCAAGCCCGCACACGACATCCAATCAAACCTCTCCATTCCCAATTGATCAAGCTGCCCTGTGCCTTCCCTTTCACGGAGCGAGACTTTGTCCAAGTGTCCCTACGCTCCCTACACTCCGCGCAGGAGGTGAAGAGCTCCGGGCCTCTTTACCTGTCCCACATCTTCTCCTATAAGCTGCTGGTGGAAAACGCTAATGCCTACAGGAGCGGTTGCGAGGGCGCTGTGAGTGTGAAGCTAGTATCGCCACCTTGCGCTCACGTTAATGGGAAAGTGTTGCTGTATAAAGACGCCGTCGTTGGAAGAGGTGTTACCGTCTCCTCCGGGATGGGAGCAGGGGGAACGGCAGCGATGGAATTCGGACAGGAGGAGCCGTCATCTCTTCCGCTGGCCTTCAACTGGCTCACTCAGGGAGAGAATGAGACAGAATTCAACTGCTCGGTTTTTTACCCTGGAAGGAGTAAGTACTGCTTCCGCTTTGTGTTTAACTACAGCCGCTCTCCAAGTCCTGCTCAGACCTGCCTGGTGGTGTACAGGAGTGAAGGTGGGTAACCTAGCACATCTTGATATCATTGTGAGGGGTGTAACGATTCCTTTTAACAACGATTCGATTCGATATTTGTGGTTGCCGATACGATTCAGGGACAATTTCATTTTTAGAACGATACGGTCCGAAAAGATTCAGTGAGTTGAAATCGATTCAGTAAGTTTTCAGCAACAAAAAAAAAGCAGTGTGACTCTGAAGTAACTAGTGGATACTGGACACTTGGGGTGAAGTGTCTTATATTTCTGTTATTTCTTTTGAGGGAATTATGTATAAATGAATTATGGCTTCAAACAAGCAAGTAAATAACAATTAATGGCCGATGCATTCACATCTTATTTGAATAAAGTGCAACCAACACATTAGGTTGAATTAACAAGAGGAAACCTTTTCGGCTCACATTTTCAATATTCAAGACATTTTCACTAAAACTACAGTCACCAACATTTTAACAGTAGATTTACCTGCTAAATAAATTTCCTCGACCCGGCCATACAGTATCTTTTCTCTTCCCTGGCGTCGCCCTTTAAGAACAGCATCCCAGGTGTGCAAAAGCAAATATGCCCCTTCATCCCTGCTGATGGTGTTGGCCGCTCGCGTCCTAATTTACATAACCTCCTTTAACCATCTCTTGTATTTTGATAAAATGACTTCTCCTTGTGTTCCGGAAGTTGGTGCGTCGCCATAACTTGCTCTGCTATCACTTCTGTTTTGTCTGTTGCTTCTTTTGTGGTTTATCATTGGGTTGTATAGTTTGTATTTGTTATGGCTTTTGCAATCGTGCTGTAGCTGAAAGTTATGATATTGTAGTGCCCCGCAGTGGTAAGGAGAAACACTCTCAGACGCTTGATTAACAAGCGGTAACAAACTCAGGGAGTCAAAACGCACGTAAATAAAAGCTGCCGTTCGCCACAACTCACGTTTAGACACTCAACAGACAGACGCCCAAACTCTCGCGCGACTCCGTTCACTCTGCCGCTTTCGCACACGTCACACACAACAGCACCACCTCTTGAAGGCACACACGTGCATATCACAGATATTACACTATTGTCTTGTGGCATTTGCTTTTGTCATGACCTTTCTCGACCACGGTAGTTATCTGCCACCTTTGTTTTGATGAGGCCACAGGCAGGAAAATAGACTTAACGTTTAACGTCTTCATTATATGTATACCAGTGCTGAACTTTATATAAGTCTGCCGTTCTTATACGCACTGTTTTCCTTTTTCTAGTATCGATAAAATCAATCGATTCCCTTTTAAAACGAGCTCAGATCGATACATATCTTTCGGAAGGCAAACTTGCGCAAACCAGATCGATATACTTGAAGTTTAGGAATATATATCGATTCATCGATCAATCGTTATACCCCTAATTATTATGTTTCAAATTTGCTATTCGGCCCATTTTGGTCATGCTTTCTGGTAAAGAGTCTTGGGGGCCATGGAAGCAGTGGACTGTATGCAGTGTGAGCTGTGGAGAAGGGGTCAGGGAACGTGTGCGAGAGTGTTTGCTGCCCTCTGGGGTGGAAGGCAAGCGATGCACGGGCATGGTAAAGGAACAGTCCATCTGCTCCTTGGAAAACTGTGCAGGTCAGTCTGTTTTCCACTTTGCACTTCACTGTCTGTGTTTCATGTAATTAAAAATCTAAAGTTGCCATTGTGATATTTTTGATATTGTAAAAAGGTCAAAACCCAATCCAGTCTAGTAGATGCATTGTTAAAATGCTCTTTGAGGCAGTGGAACTAAAAAAAACTGCAATGGAACCTTAAAGATTGAACACAAAACCACCTTTGTTCAGTTATCAAAACAATTTCCAACATGCAGTAAGAATTAATGGAAATTGAAGTGTTTTGAGATAAGAGCTGTCCTTCTGCGAATTGTTATGCTTTAAGTTGCGAGCAAAAATTTGACTTACAAACACCATAGTCGTTAGCGTAGCAAATGCCTGACTGAACCCCTTAAGATCCGACTAAAACGTCCGGTCTCACTCGCTAACATTAGCTTATAGCTAGAGATTGACATACCTTTGTTTTTCCAAGCATTGGAAGGAAGGAAGTGAGTGTGATGTACAGTGCTGAGAAGAAGTAGATGATATTTGTTGAATTAAAGAAAAAAAAACATCAATAACATGACCTAGAGTGTCGCCAACTTGGCAAAGCAATTGAAGCATATCACTGCTAGTCTGTACCATATTGAGGCAAAATGAGTGTAACGCCAGCCAAGAATATTTAAATATTTAAACGGCGGACATTTGCCCAACAAAATTTGGAAACGCTGCTGATGGTGTGTTTGACGGAGAAGCAGCCGGAAGGAGATAGCGTCGAAGTCTACTCTCCAAGGTAAATGGATGCTTCAGATTAAGCCACGCCTCCTTGGTTACTGTCGTTATGTTTCACACTTTTGTCAAAACTGGCTCGAATTTCAGACAAATTAGCATATGTATATGTCTTTCTCAATTGCTGAGCTAACCTTTGACCAAACAGCATTGTGCTTGTTGATGTTCTTCACGTTTATTTGAAAATGTGGTCTTAAACAAGCAAGCTTTGATCCAACAAAGACATTTCTCGTAGTTTTGTCTTCGGTTTTTGAAATGGGATGGAAATTACTCCGGATATTGTATACCCATATTACTAGTGCCCCATGCACACCTAAAAGCCATTTTTATGAAATAAACGGCAATCCTGCTAATTTTCAGTGTCTCAATGCTCATGCCGTTTGGATCAGCTTGCTTGTAGTGGTGTGAATTCCCCGCAATCTGACTGGTTGAAATATTTTGAATTACTATAATTGACAAGTGATTTACATGATTGAGCATGTATACTGTACGTTATTATTACATTACTTGATACAACTACTGTAGTTGTTAGTAGTACATTCTATTGCACTGGTTGTTAAACTTTTGTCACCAAGTACCACTTCTGAAAACACTTGACTCTCCAACTCCCACCATAATGACCAACATTACAGTACAGTACAACAAATACAGTAGCGTAGTAGGCCTAAGTATTCATTAAAAACAAGGCAGAGGTTTTGTTTAGTGAGTATATTTAATGTTTTTGGCCACTGTAACGTTACACACAATACACAAACTTAATCAACAATGATACTCCATATACAGTACATATTTACAGACTTTTTTGGCGTACCACCAGATGGGGCTCGTGTACCACCACAGTTTGAGAATCACTGTTCTATTGTATTGTTTTATACATTATTTGTTATCTAAATATTTTGTTTTTGCTTTTGCTTTCTAAAAGGTATGTTACATGTTAGAATGGTGCTGTTTTGCGGGGGGTCAAGCACCAACTAAAATAATTTCAATTCCTTTCATAGGGAGATGTTGATTTGAGATACAAGTGTTTTGAGTGAAGACCTCCTCACAGAACCAATTAAGATCGTAAATTGAGGTACCTTTAGTTGTATTGTGATCTATGTTTTTATTACGTCCTATTGTATTATTGTCCTTTTCAATTCGTGTTTTTGCAAATTACAAGTGTGTCGTAGTGTTTGTGACATCGCCAACTAGTGGCCTAGCATGAATATTACATTCCCTTTTTCTGATAATGTTTTTTGGTGTACATAAAGCATTGATTGATTGATTGATTGATTGAGGCTTTTATTAGTAGGTTGCACAGTGAAGTACATATTCCGTACAACTGACCACTAAATGGTAACACCCGAATACGTTTTTCAACTTGTTTAAGTCGGGGTCCACTTAAATTGATTCATGATACAGATATATACTATCATATATACTATCATCATAATACAGTCATCATACAAGATAATCACATTGAATTATTTACATTATTTACAATCAGGGGTGTGGAGGGGGGGGGGTAGGATATGGACAGCAAGTAGTGGACATAGAGAGAGAGAGAGATAGAGAGAGAGAGGGAGAGAGAGAGAGAGAGAGAGAGAGAGAGAGAGAGAGAGAGAGAGAGAGAGAGAGAGAGAGATCAGAAGGCATAAGAAAAAGTATCTGCATTTGATTGTTTACATTTGATTATTAGCATTTGATTATTAGCAATCCGGGGATTGAGATCCAAAGCATAATTAAGGAGTGCTCTGCTGTTTTTAAAGACTGCAAAAATGCTAGTCAAAGAGCCTATATGGCAGGAGTAATCTGCTGTTTTTATGAATCTGCTGCAAAAACGTCAATCAAAGATCCTCTTTGAAACAAGAGTGCTCTGCTATTTTTAAGGACCTTGTCTTCTGTTTTTAAGGATCTACTGCAAAAAAGCTAGTCAATGATTCTATATATAATAGGAGTGTTCTGCTGTTTTCACAGGTATACTGCAAAAAAACTCTAGTTAAAGATCCACTAAAGTGGTAATATTCATGATAGGCCACTAGTTGGCGATGTCACAAACACTACGACACACTTGTAATTTGCAAAAACCTAAATTAAAACCATACTAATAGGGTTAAAGGAAGCAGTAAAATAAGCTTTCTGAAACTGAAGCAGTTCAATCCAAGTGCTGTACCAACACTGTTAAGTTAAAGTACCAATGATTGTCACACACACACTAGGTGTGGTGAAATTTGTCCTCTGCATTTGACCCATGCCCTTGTTCACCCCCTGGGAGGTGAGGGGAGCAGTGGGGAGCAGTGGGCAGCAGCGGTGGCCGCGCCCGGGAATCCTTTTTGGTGATTTAACCTCCAATTCCAACCCTTGAAGCTGAGTGCCAAGCAGGGAGGTAATTGGTCCCATTTTTATAGTCTTTGGTATAGGGCTGCAACAACTAATCGATTAAATCGATTAAAAAAATAGTTGGCGATTAATTTAGTCATCGATTTGTTGGATCTATGCTATGCGCATGCGCAGAGGCTACTTTTTTTTTATTTTTTTTTTATAAACCTTTATTTATAAACTGCAACATTTACAAACAGCTGAGAAACAATAATCAAAATAAGTATGGTGCAAGTATGCTGTTTTTTTCAATAAAATACTGAAAAGGATAGAAATGTAGTTTGTCTCTTTTATCAGATTATTAATCAATTAATCGAAGTAATAATCGACAGATTAATCGATTATCAAATTAGTTGTTAGTTTCAGCCCTACTTTGGTATGACTCGGCCAGGGTTTGAACTCCCAACCTACCAATCTCAGGGCGAACACTCCAACCACTACGCCACTGAGTAGGATTATGTGGTGTGAGTTTGTGTTTCCAAAAAAGCTAAAGATAAAGCAAAACAGACTCGTGCTGAATTACTGTTGTCTGCCTTTTTCCCTTGCAGTGTTTCCGGCTCCGTCGCCATCACTCCCCCCGGTCCTCGCAGGAGTTGCACCCCTGGGTGGTCACATGGTGGTAGTGGCCGGTATATCCCTCTGCCTTGCTGTCATTCTGGCCACTGTGGTCATCACCGTGTGGAGGAAACTGTGTCGGACCCCTCCGTGCAGCTCTGTGCGCAGAGGCTCCATGCATTCCCCTGGCGGGCGAAAACTCTCGGATGAGGCCTCCATTTGCGGTAACAGCCTTCAGAGGCCGTGCTTTGCCGATAGCCGAGGGCCTCCAGCTGGCGTCGGTTCGACCCAGATGGACATGGGGCCTCTTTCTCAGACAATGGTGATGCCTCCTTCACAAGATCCAGAGAGGTTGTCTCCCACAGCTCAGAAGGTGTTGCCACCCATTTTTGGGTGCGTATTTGACTCATGCGTTATTTTGCGGCACATTTGTTGTCGTATTGGTGTAAAATGTGCAATGTCTCCCCAGTTATCACTTAGCTCAGCAGCAGCTGAAAGAAATGAAGAAGAAGGGATTAAAGGAGGCCACCCAGCTCTACCATGTGTCCTCAAGCCCAGTTCAGGACACCGTGGTAGGGACGTCCGTGTCACCGAGCGGCTCCGTCATTCCAACACAGGAGGAACGCAACCATTCTTTTTCTGAGTTACCGTTGCAGGCGTCCAGGATCACATCGGACCGACTGAGCCCCAAGGTGGAGCTCGTCTTAGGTCCCCCGGTTTCTAGTCACGCGAGCGGTGGCACCTCCAAGTGGCTCAACCGCACTGCTGACTGGGTGGAGATGGTAGAGAGGAGTGGCTTAGTGGGAAATACTTATCATAAGAATCAACATTTCCGCCGGACATCCAGTTTTACGGACGCAAAACCTCAAATTTCATCTTCAGGACACTGCAGACCCTTCAGAGAGCGGAGCATGACACAGGTTAGCTATGAAATTTAAAGGAGTCATAATATGCAAAAACAACTTTTCTTACCTGTTGGCGCCTGTTTTTGTGTATTTGGGTTACCCGTAACTCCTGAAAATGTCAATCCAAACCATGGAGGCATGGCGGAGATATTTATGAAACACTCTTGTCTCTGTAATTTGCGACAATTTTGACATAATTCGTCTTTGTTACGCCAGCGGATATCTACATATATAGTAGCAGTTTGCCCGAAAAGCTTTGTGAGAGTCCGCCATTTTTATTCAGTTCTTGTCTGACGTTGTAGTCACAAAGTTCAATTTTTTCTCTATCGTCTTTTTGTAGGGCAGACTGGATTGTACATGCACATGCATGCTAAAATCCTCCGCTGTTGCCATTTTGAATACAAAGTAGCCTATACATCTAACTTCTATCTGTCAGTACGCTCAATATTTAAGCACTAATAACTACAAGACCGAGCCTCAGGAACACTACGGCAGCTAGATTACATCCTAGTGAGGAAGAAATGGAGGAACTCCATCCTGAATGCTGAGCCATACAGCACTTTTAGTTCTGTGGGCTCAGACCACCGTGTGGTCTCAATGAGAGTTTGCCTGAGCCTCAGGGTCCCCAAACCAAGTCCCAAGATCCGGTATAACTGGAAAGCTTTCTCAAGTGACCCTGGCCTTCAAACCAGATACGCAGAGGAGATGAGGAGACGATTCCAGCAGCTGGACAGGGGAGCGGAGGCCAGTGGAGAATACAGGAGATTCGTCACTGCGAATGAGGAGGCGACCAGGCTGTACGTGCCCATGATGGAGAGAGTCAGTACCTCCAAACGATCCAAACACCCAGAGGTCGTAGCAGCACGAGGGATGGTGGAGGAAGCCCGCCTCAACTTTGAGCGGGAACCAACTGTGGAGAGGCGTGGCGAGCTGAATGAAGCCAAACAGTTTCTTTTCAAATGCTATGATACCATCAAAGGGGAAGAACTGATGGAGAGAGTGCGGAGGGTGCAGGCGGCGCAAGGTGAACAACAGTATGGGGAGGCCTGGAGGGTCATCAATGAGATGACGGGGCGGAAGAGGACCAAGGAGGGACAGGTGGAGGGACACAGCCCGGAGGAGAGGGTGACAACCTGGTCCAGTCACTTCAAAAGGCTGCTGGGAGAAACAGCAGACGCAGCTGAGGAAGAAGAAATACCATCAGTCCTCCCAAACCTGAACATCAACGATGGTCCCTTCACACTCGGAGAGCTCGCCAGGGCAAAAGCCACAGTAAGAGTGGGAAAAAGCGCTGGCCCGGACGGCATACCCCCAGAGGTCGTGAAGAACTGTGATCTTGATGACATCATTCTAGAGTTCTGCAACCTTGCTCTGCTGCACAATCGGCTGCCTGATATGTGGTCTCTATCAAACATCGTACCAGTGCCCAAATCCGGAGACCTCTCGAAGCCAGACAACTACCGAGGCATCAGCCTGACCTGTATCACTGCGAAAGTCTACAACCGCATGATCCTAAACAGGGTCCGGCATGCAATCGACCCTCACCTGAGAGTAAATCAGAACGGCTTTCGAGAAGGACGAACAACTACAGCCCAGATCTTGGCACTTAGGAGATTGATTGAGGAGGTGAGGAAGGACAACCTGACTGCAGTCCTATGCTTCATAGACTTCAAAAAGGCATTTGACTCGATACATCGAGGCACGATGGTGAAGATCTTGAAGGCATACAGTATTCCTCCGAACCTACTCCGAGCAATAGAGTCCATGTACGCAGGAACAAGGGCCAGGGTGGTGACCCCAGATGGCAACAGCGAGGAGTTTGACATCCTGGCTGGAGTTATACAAGGGGATACACTAGCCCCCTTCCTCTTCATCATAGTCCTTGATCATGCGCTCAGGAAGGCAATAAATGGGCGAGAGCAGGAACTTGGCTTCACGCTGACACCAAGGAAGTCGAGTCGACAACCGGCAGTGGTCCTGACAGACCTTGACTATGCGGATGACATCAGTCTGCTCTCCAACAACGTGGAACAAGCACAAGAACTCCTACACAGGGTAGAGCTAGAGTGCGCCAAGGTTGGCCTTAGGCTAAATGCCAAGAAAACTGAGGTCATGACCTACAATGTTCCACCAGAACATCAACCTCTGATAACAGCAGGAGGCACTGTGCTGAAAGAAGTTGAGGACTTCAAATACCTGGGCGGATGGGTCAACTCAACTGAGCAGGATTTAAAAGTGAGGAAGGCACTTGCATGGAGGGCCCTGAACGGCATGACCAGTGTATGGAGCTCCAACCTCCCCCGCCAAATCAAACTCAGCTTCTTCTACGCGACAGTTGAGTCCGTTCTCCTCTATGGCAGCGAATGCTGGACCCTGAAGCCAACCCTGGAGAGGTCTCTGGATGGTTGCTACACCAGGATGCTGCGTGCAGTGCTTAACATCAACAAGAGTGCGCACGTAACCAACAGAGTCCTCTACAGGGGAATACCAAGGGTGAGCGAGAAGATTGCTGTAAGGAGAATGAGACTAGCAGGGCACTGCCAAAGGCATCAGGAGCTGCCAGCCAGCAAATTGGTACTGTGGGAACCAACACATGGGCATCGGTCAAGAGGACGTCCCACACTAACATACGTGGACATACTCAAGAGGGATGCAGGAGCTCAGAGTACCAAGGAACTGGCCAAATGTATGGAGAATCGGGATGACTGGAAGCAACGATGGAAGGCTCGTCTGAGGACGACCTAGAGAGAGAGAGAGAATAACTACAACATGGCTGACGGGATGAGGCGCAATCTAAGGAGCTTGGCCTGGATGAGGGCTTCAGCACGTAAATAAGACTGCCCACAAAATGTCAGTCAGAAAGCGGCTTGAAGATGGTCTGTAAAACAAAATCTATGCAACATATGGACTAAAGCACCACCATTAAATGTTATGTAGAGCAGGGGTCCTTAACCTTTTTGCCCAACTTTTCCACTACGGAGGGTCCCGTGGCCCGCGTAACATTAAAACTGATTAAGTAATCTTATTCTTGATTTGAATCATATTCAATCATTCTATTTAACAGTGACGTGCTGTGAGGTTCATGGCTGGTGAGGCACTGACTTCATCACAGTCAGATTTACAAACATATGAACCCTAAAGAGTATTTTATTCACCATTTGATTGGCAGCAGTTAACGGGTTATGTTTAAAAGCTCATACCAGCATTCTTCCCTGCTTGGCACTCAGCATCAAGGGTTGGAATTGGGGGTTAAATAACCAAAAATTATTCCCGGGCGCGGCGCCGTTGCTGCCCACTGCTCCCCACTGCTCCCCTCACCTCCCAGGGGGTGATCAAGGGGATGGGTCAAATGCAGAGGACAAATTTCATTACACCTAGTGTGTGTGTGACAATCATTGGTACTTTAACTTAACTTTAACTTTACACATACAAACTGTAGCACACAAAAAAGCACATTTAATAAAAAAAACTTTATTATGGTCTTACCTTTACTTATAAATGAAGTAGGCTCCACTCCAACGTGTCATCACTTCCGCTCTTAGCGCCTTCAAAATAAGAGCGCAAGGCATATACTGTATAACAGCGCGTAACAGGAATTAACATCACAAAGAGGAAAGCCCATAAAAATAGGTTACAATAGATTCAATCTTGCACGTGGAAAGTTTAAGTGTGGGCTTTAGTTGATATAACATGCAACGCCCCCCCTACCCCCCGTTTTCTACGGCGGGGGTGCACCGGCACAAGGAGGCGGGATTACTGCGAGGCGAGCCTCAGCCAGTGTGTCTTCGCAGCAGTTTTATGATCGCTCAGCACAAGAAATACGTTACACACATACAGTTGTTGACAAAATACACTGTACATTATATACCTCAGCTAACTAAACTATGGAAATGTATTATATATTTCATATAGCAATACGGTCTCACTGCACAGCAGGCCAGCAGTTAGCCGAGTCATTGCGCAATCCATGTTGAGGCACAACTGAGTGACGTGCCTCAACTGGCTGCTGATCACCGCACCGTCTCTTCTCAGTATTTGAACGGCAAATATGAAAATTCAGCGATTTTAAATAAAAATAATCTAAAACTGGTGAAGTTAAATGGAAAATAACTTTATAGTATAATCACTGGATACATATAACAATTTAATTTTTTTTTTTTCTTTTTACATTTTTTTTCTTTCCATAATGGCACGTGAGGCCCCGCCTCACCTGCCTCTAGTGACTGCACGTCACTGCTATTTAACCTACATACAGTTTAAAACCTTGTCAAATGATATGCAAATATGTGTTAATCACAAACATTTTTATCAAAGCTTAGGTCAGGCTGGTTAAAAAAAAAAAAAATCAAATATACTGAAAAAGAAGGTACTCATAAAAGCTGAAGAAAAATACATGTTTAAACCATTACACAGTGCTAAAATAAATACATTCTAACCAAATTAATAATACATAATAATGTTATATGCTATAAATTATATATTTTTTTTAATTAAATAAAATACAGCTTCACTACTTTAGTCCTAATTCTTGCGCTTAAGAAAGTTCTCTGTGACTTAAGCTCCAGACTTCTTCTGTTTGTTTGAGATTGTAACTACTGCCACAAGTGGTGGAAAAGTGTATTACAACTGAAGAAAATATATTTTGGCCCAAAAATGGGCCCTGGCCCTAAGGGGTCAGAAACACTGATATAGACCACAAGGAAGTTTTTAAATGTAGAAAAAAACAAATCATAATATGGCCCCTTTAACTTGAAGTATGTTTTGTCTGTTTTTGCACATTATTGTTTTTATTTTCTGTTCAGGTGGGATCTCGGACTCTCCCTGAAGGAAACTCTTGGACCAAAGAGAGAAGAGAGAGGTCATCATTTAGCTCTTACCCCATTCCAGAGCATGGCACCCCAAATTGGAGCGATTCCAGAGCCCAGGGATGCAACGAGAGGAAGGCATGGATAGAAACCTCCATTCCTTCACATACTAATGAAGTAAAACACACAGGAACCAACACTTCTGAGGAACATCTGGACCGCAGTGGCACCACAGACAGGCAGATGGGAATCTCAGGAATTGGTGGTCCAGCCACAAGTCCCGTCAGCCCACAAGGAGCAAACCATCTCAATGTGGAACGCGCCGAGCAGAACTGGAACCGACGTGGTCCGTCACCTATACAGAGGAACATGCTGGCCAGAAAACTGAAGGAGGCTCAGTCTTGCTCTGGAGCCAAAGGGCGTCAACGCAGCTCCACCTTCAGTGTGTCGTCATCAGAGCACAGGAAAGACCAGTGCCACTCGCTGCCTGGGGCTGGAGCCTACACCAGCGCTGAACGCTCTGCTTACAGGCTGAGTGAGACAGAGAAGACGATGACGGACCTCAACCTTTCCTCAGCACACAAAGGTGGTGGAAATTAATGTTGTCTCCTATATCTGTGATTATCTGTTCTCAGTGATTTTAAAGTAAGTACTGTACTATTTGGCAGAATCTATAAAAAAAAGCTTTATATTTTATTTTAAATGGATGTTACTAAAAGAGAAAAATAGACACTCCCTAAACGTAAGGATTTATTCTTTCTGATTGTGGTCCTATTTTAGATATATGAAATCATGGTAGTGTCACTCTTGCAAGAAAGAAAGTAACACGTTTAGTTATTTTTTTATTCATATCATTTATTTGTAATTGTGTCAAGTTTGATGTAATTATTTTCACTCTTTTGTAACAATGAACACTTCTCGTCAATAAAGCCCTGCTATAACTAGGTTTTGAAGGCATAAACATAAGTTGTGAATGAGATGCAATTTGTTTTTATTATGAGTTACATTACATTTTGGTATTAAGTGATTATTTGAACAAAGAGTTATAAAAACAGTAGTCTGTCATCAAGGTGAATGACATGTGATGCTTTGCGTATTTAAACGTCCCCGCCGCCGCTGCCCATGGCGTCCAGGAAAAGCAGAGGGCGCACCTTCATGGTTGTGTGTCTCAGCGAATACCAAAGACCCCTCCATGTGCCCCACACCACGCCATTGTCATATTGACCCTTGTACTTCCCTCTGCGGTAGAACTTCCCGTTCAGGTTGGCGACGTGGCATCTGTGGATTAAAAAACAACAATTTGTAAATACAACATTCTGTGAACAATAAATGCTTGAGAAGCAACATTTTGGGTTTTTTTCTAGAATGTGCAGGTTGGTACAAATCAATAGTGAACCCTTAGGACCACAGTTCCTCAAGTAGATGCCTTCTTTTTAACCCAAATAGCTTAAAATGACTGATTTCTACAAAGAAAGGATTCCCCCATAATACTATATAATAGATGGAAGTTTCTGCAGTTGAGTACCAAGTCACTAAATAGTGTATTAATAGGGTCTCACCTGTTGTACACCAACCAGCATTATTCTCCTGTGCACAGTTGCCCTGAATGTAGCGGTCATTGTCCTGGTAATGACCGTAGAAACATCAGTTGAAAAAAACATCACTTTATGACAACGACATGAATCGATACACTAACCTGATCCCTGGTGCTGAACTGCATACCACTGAGGCAGGCGGACCACTGCTCTACCATGCCTCCACCACCTGCCAGGGCATCCCCAGCTCGGCCGCTGTACATCCCGTACTGAAGGCGATATCGATCCTGAAATGGGAATTTAAAGCGTCTCAGAAGTTCCACAAAATTGACATACCATAGAAAATATATAACATTTATTCATCTGTGCTAGAGATGCTTAATAAATTGTAAACAACCACAGCCATAGATTTATTATGCAAGGAGCCGGCCTTGGTTGAAATGTGGTACATACAGCCTCGTTGGTGACATAGAAGTTGTCATAAAAAGCATGACTTCTCTTTCCTTCCCAGTCCATTAGGTCGATCTTCACCAGGTTCTTACCTTGGACACACAAATTATCATCTTTGATTATTATGCAAACAGATTTTGAGCAATACCTCAGAGTTCTGCATAATCTTATTTTTAGGCAATTCCTACTTTGTGTGAACCGTTTGGGGTAAGACCCTTTTTGTGTGTTCGGTGTCCTGACCTCGACCCATCAAACACCACAATCTAATGACCAGATGTTCCAACACTTTTGCTCATACATGAAGTTTTTATTATTTACCTTCCGAGAGCAGAGAATACATGTGTTCATTTCCCAACCAGAACTCGTCGTTCCATAGTTTGAAGTCTCCAAATCCGTCTCTGTAGTCCACCCAGTCTCTGGAGAACACATTATTGTAAATTTTGCTATAATATCATGACGCTCGTAGTTCTTTTAAAACCTGTCAAAGTCAACTTTTCCATGGCGCCGTCTCTGGAAAACCGTCCATCCTCCTCCGTCATCCATATCACAGTAGACCAAGAATGGCTCCTGGTGTGATTTGGGCCTGATTCGGTAAAAACCACTTGGTGGTTTTATTCTGTCAAACAGCTCGGAACAGTCTAAAAACATGACATATTCTGATTAATATTGATATCTAGTTTTTGAGTCATTACAGCAGGGCTATTCAAGTAGTGGCTTCAGGGCCAAATCAGGCATGGGAATGATACCATAATGGCCCCCAGGTTCAGTTCAAAATTTGGGAAAGAAACATTTTTACAGCAAATTCACACTAGAGTGCTTCTGTTGTATAGAGGAACTTGAACCACATTTAACCCATTGGCGGATCTTGCATTGACATTTTAACCTTGTTAGCAAACAAAAAACACTGGGGTTTAAACTTTTGATTTACATATTTTAGGCGTTCCTCAAGACACCGCTTTAAGTCCTCTCTTTTTTTTCGTAATTTGATTTTTGCAACTAAGGTGTTGCTGTAGCTTGTTTACTTCAGATGCAGTCAGGTCAACTTTTTTAGTTATACTAGTGGTGTTTCTTAAGGTTCTATTTTAGTCCTTTCTTTTTCATCATTTGGGCTATTCAACTGATGGACCGCGAGTTTAGTTCAAAACTTGCGAGAGACTCGCATTTTTGCAGCATATTCTTGAACGCTAAAGCGCTGTCATAGAGATGATCTTTGACTAGCTTTTCTGCAGACGGTCCTTAAAAACAGCAGATCACTCTTTTAACTCTGACAAAATAAATAGACTAAAATCAAAATAACTGTGGTTCTCCAGAGCATACAAAATTAGATCAAAGTAAATAGTGAAAGGAGAAGTCCGCCCCCCCGATCCGTAGCTTACTGGAAATGTGGCCCCCAAAACAGTTTAGTTGAAGATCTCTGCATTACAGTGTTTTGTACCTCTGTCATAGACGATCAAGCTTCCTGCTGGTGGAAGTGTTGTCATATTAGAGCTGTCCAACGCACCCACGCTACTATTGTTGTCGTTTGAATCCGTGTGTGGAGCGGAAGTTGACACATTTACGGGTGTAATTGGACGGAAGTATCTGTGCCTCTGCAAGTATTCCACCTGCCAAGCTCCGATGAGGAGTTTGTTTTCCAGTTTCTTGATGCTCCGTTTTTAGAGCTGGTACCTCTGGACCACATCCCTTTCAATAGGGAAACATGCACAAAAGCTTATTTTGAAACATATATTATCCATCTACCAATAAGATTAAACCTACTGAGAACGGGTTTGATGATGAAGTCTCGCTTAGGAAAAGGATGAACAATACAAACATCAACATGCCTGTAGTTCTGAAATGATCAAAAAGTACATACAGTAAAAAAATACTGTTCAATATTTTGGGCTGAATAGTAAATAGCCTACCTTCCTTCTGCAATGTTCCCCTGTTGTCTGCACACTCTGTGTTCTGTTCCCTACAAGGTTTTGTCAGTATTTATTTATGGCAGGGTTGGGTTGGTTCTGCATGGTCCACATTAGAAGAAATACCTTGCCAAATTCTGAACCCCAGCCTTTTTGTTTTTTACTATCTAGCATTGCAACATACTGGGCATTTGTCTTGAACAAAAATAGGTTCAGTCATTAACTGAGCAATTTAACCTCTTCTATTGCAAAATGTATACAATTTTTTATCTAAAATAGAATTGATATAATGGGTCCACCACATGTATCTTTATCTGCAGATTATTAAGTAAACAAGTAAAATAAAAAGTACGAGACAACACTTTCCCCCAAATCAGCAAACAAATAAGTTGAATGGATATAAAAAACTATGTATTCTAATACATGTACAAAAGTACATTCATCTAAATTTCATTTGACAACACTATGTTAAATGTATGTGTCCATACAGGGCCGCTCATGGCTAAATTCTCTAAACAGAGTTTTAATCTGAGCTTTAACATTACAAAAAAATGTTTACACTTTTTTATTTAAGTGACACAATTTTTATTTTATTTTTATACTTTTATACAAACTTGAAATCAATTTGACGCATATTTCATACTAAAACAAATACATGACAATCAAACTGTCCAATATTTTTTTGTGCAAAATAACACATTTAATATAATTAAAACATAAATTTGGTATTACCAACCGGGATTCAATCACAATAGGACTGTTTATCAGCCCGGCACTATAGTGATGCATAGGGACAATTTCCATGAAATTTGCCATTATATTTTTATCAGTGATGGAGCAGGAAGGGGCTAGTTTTGTGGTAAAATGTGTACCTTGTCATTTATTATTTGACTTTTTACATGCACTTCTTCATACAAAAGTAGGACAGTATGAGAGATGCGGTAATCTCTCATTTATCACTGTTAATTGGTTCTGGATCTTTATATTCTTACAATGCTGCCTGAGGCTGAGTCATATAGCAACAATACTGAACAGCATGCTCTTATTGGTTTGGTCTCATCTAGTGGCTAATACTAATGTAGTATTGATATTAGTCTATTGATATAGTCTAATTAGCTATTTTTATACGTTTGTACTTGAAAATGCTCAATTTAGGGCAAACATTTAGAATATGCTTTAAAAAGGGGGGGGGGGGGGAATGCTATATGCTGTTTTACCACAAATAAGCAAATGAGAACAAACTATAATTAATGACACATTTATAGATTTGAAGAAAAAACTCATTTTATCAATCAGATAAAATGAAAATAATTGGACCCTGCTTTTCCTTTTTATCCAGGAAATGGACACGTTTGAAATACTTAAGTGCCCTCACCATTCCCCAGATCTGAAATAAAAAATAAACTAAAAATGATGGGTCCACTACTATACACATTCATCTGAACCTGCCAATTAGTAACTACAATAAAATGAATTTGATTAGATTAAAAACAACAACAACAAAAAAACAGGGTATTTACAGATATTGAAATAATTAAAATACAAATGGTGGGTCTACATTTAGTCACACTAATCCGGATGTCTCAATAAAATTAAAATAAAGTAAACATGGTGTGTCCAGTTATATTCAAATGTACTAATAAGTAAATGAAAAGATGGCCACAAACATATCCCACTTTTGAATGTACAAACAAATACATAATAACAAAAAAGGCTATACTAAATGCAGTAAAATGAAAGACTTTCGTTAAATTTAAAGCGTTTTAAAAAACATTTCTGTGTAGTAATTAGAACCAGATGTGCAAAAGAAGAGGAGGAGGAGCTGCCTTTTTTTTTACTGCACAAGATGAGGAGAGAAAAAAAATCCAGGAAGTCCCAAACACAAAAAAACCCGCTACGTTTGCAGAAAAAAAGAGGAGTGGATGAAGAGAACACAAACCGTCCGTTTAACCTTTGAACCGTCTTCCTTTGTCTCGGTGAGAAGTCACAAGACTGATTCCCGGTGCTTGTTGTGCCGAATGTCAGCGCCAACGGTAAGCAGCCGAGGAGGAGGAAGAAGAATTCCACTTTATTCCGCATGCTGATTAATTCCTCTCTTTTCCCCCCACTTATTCCTGATAATTAACATTTGTGCTGCTTTACGTGACGTTGTACTCATTTTTCGCTGCTACTTTGTACTTTTCGGTAAATACATCTTTGCACGCTGCTCTAGTAGACACTTGACGTCCACAGCAAACTACTTTTTAAGTCATGTCGGTCCACTTCAGCCCGGGTTCGGATTCAGGTGTGAATGGGTGAGAACACTTACCTTACACGGGAAACATTAACCTTTTTAGTCATGCCTGTGTCTTTTTTTCACTGCACTGTTTGAGCTTTCAACCCTTTTATGTGGGACTTTTTAAATGTTTTTTTTTCTTTTAATATTGATTTTTAGGAGTGTTGCAAGGATGGATGATGCTAAAGTGGAGATTGATGATGGGAGGGATGATGCAGTGGCACCTGACACCATCTACCAGTGAGTACAATATGTCATATAATATTTCATATACCAACATACAATTTATTATACAGTTTTATCTCAACTTACGAGTTTAAATGGTTGTGTGACGGAGCTCTTAACTCAAAACACTTGTACCTCAAATAAATTGAAATCAATTTAATTGTTGCTTGAATAATTTTCACATGTAACATGCCTTTTAAAAAGAAAAACAAACTTTTAGATAAGAAACATTGTATAAAAACAATAGAATAGAAAGTACCACGAACAATTACAGTAGTTTTCTGAAATAATGCAATAATAATAATGTAAATGGGTCGTACTTGTATAGCGCTTTTCTACTTTTTTAAGGAACTCAAAGCGCTTTGACACTATTTTCCACATTCACCCATTCACACACATACATTCACACACTGATGGCGGGAGCTGCCATGCACAGCGCTAACCAGGCCCATCAGGAGCAAGGGTGAAGTGTCTTGCTCAAGGACACAACGGACGTGACTAGGATGGTAGAAGGTGGGGATTGAACCAGTAACCCTCAGATTGCTGGCACAGCCACTCTTCCAACTTCGCCACGCCGTCCCCATGATGATGTACAGCATCTTGGAGAGTGGACTTCTACGGTATCTCCTTTCAGCCGACTCTCCGTCAAACACACCATCAGCAGCTTCTCCATATTTTCATGGATAAATGTCCGTCATTTAGATATTATTTTAATATTCTTGGCTGGTGTCGGTATGATCCAGACTAGTGGTGCTACACTTCAACCGCTTCATCAAGTCAACTACAGAGGCAGAGGGCTTAGTGCGTCTGTCTCACAATACGAAGGTCCTGGGTTTGATCTTGCGCTCGGGATCTTTCTGTGTGGAGTTTGCATGTTCTCCCTGTGACTGCGTGGGTTCCCTCCGGGTACTCCGGCTTCCCCCCACCTCCAAAGACATGCACCTGGGGATAGGTTGATTGGCAACACTAAATTGGCCCTAGTGTGTGAATGTTGTCTGTCTGTGTTGGCCCTGTGATGAGGTGGCGACTTGTCCAGGGTGTACCCCGCCTTCCGCCCGAATGCAGCTGAGAGAGGCTCCAGTGACCCCCGCGACCCAGAAAGAGATATGCGGTAGGAAATGGATGGATGGAATATACACTTCTTCTTCTCAGCAGTGTCCTTCAAACTCACTTTCTTCTTTCCCATGCTTTGAAAACAGAGGATTGGCCATCGCTAGCTGTAAGCTAATGCTAGCGAGTAAGACCAGATGTCCGTCAAATGCACTCAGCATCAAGGGTTGGGATTGGGGGTTAAATCACCAAAAATGATTCCCGGGCGCGGCCACTGCTGCTGCCCACTGCTCCCCTCACCTGCCAGGGGTGATCAAGGGTGATGGGTCAAATGCAGAGAATAATTTCGCCACACCTAGTGTGTGTGTGACAATCATTGGTACTTAAATTTAATTTATAACAAATGACAAATATAGAGGACCTTTGACACCCATTTTTGCAGTAAGTCCTTGACAACAACATCGTGCTTCTCCCATATGAAGGATTGTTGACATGCATTTTTTTGTAGTTTTGCTGTCATATAGAGGATCTTTGACTTGTGTTTTTAGCAGTTGTGTGCCGAAGTGTGCTTCTCTCTCATAGAGAATTTTTGACAGACATTTTTTGAGTCCGTTTTTAAAAACAGCTCAATGGTCCTGTCATATAAAGCAGTGGTCCCCAACCACCGGGCCGCGGACCGGTACCGGGCCGTGGGCCGCACGAGAAATAAAAAAAAAACTAAATATTTTTTTAAATTATTTTTTTAATTTTTATTAAATCAACTTAAAAAACACAATATATACATTATATATAATTATAGATCAATACAGTCTGCAGGGATACAGTCCGTAAGCACATGTGATTGTATTTCTTTATGAGAAAAAATAATACAAATTTAAAAAAAAAAAAACTTAAAAAAAAAAAAAACATGAGTTCCAACCAGGAAATAGGGCCAAATGAAACCCTTACCTACTGTATGCTTCTCTCCCTTAGATCATTTTTGACACTTAGTTGAGTCCGTTGTTAAAAACAGCAGATCGGTCCGGTCTTCGACACACGTTTTTTGCATTGGGTCCTTTGAAAATATAAGTGTGCTTCTCTCTGATGAATAATCTGTGACTAACACTTTTTAGTCAGTTATTAAAAACCGAGTTGTCTTATAAGTAGGATCTTTGACGTGCATTTTTGCAGTACGTCCCTAAAAACAGCAGTGCTTCTCCAATATAAATAGTCTTTGTCAGACATGTTTTCAGTTGGTTCTCACAAACCTGTCATATAGGATATTTTGATATGTGTAAGTCCTTTTGAAAAAAGGAGCGTGCACTTCTGTTCTGTAGAGGCTTTTCAACAGACATTCTTTTTGAGTCAGCTATTTAATAACAACAAAGTTGTCCTGTCAAATAGACAATCTTTTACTTACCTTTCTACTGTAGAACCTTTAAAAATAGAAGTGTGCTTTTGTTGTTTAGATAATCTTTGACAGACATTTTTTCAGTCTGTTCTGGAAAACATCAGCTGTCATATAGAGGATCTTCGACTCTTGTTTTTGCAGTAGGTCTACACAGCCCTCACATACAGTAGAGGTTGTTTAACTAGCATAAACATATTGCTTTTGTTTCACTTTCTTACATGATTATGTTAACCATCTATTATCCATTAACCAATAACATTAACCACCAAGGTTAAAAGGCACAAATAAAAAAGTGAATAATAGTGAAGGGGGAGGTTACCAGATGTTTTTATTATGTATTTATCGTTTAAAACATACACAACAATCTATCATTTTAGCACCTGCAGGAAGTATTTTTTATTGTTTTAGTGAGCTGAATTATATGAAAAAACACAATTAAAAACATGACATTTTCAGAAATGTTGTTTTCTCATAATAACAGGTGTGACATTAAACAGAACAGATTATTTTTGATTTTGGAGATTATAGTGGTAAAATGCTAAAAATTAAGATCTTATCTCATTTTGCAGCAATATCCGGAAGAAGATTACGCCCTTTGTTATGTCCTTTGGATTCCGGTCAGTGTCTTTTGGAACATTTGAAGTAGTACTATCTAATTTCGAAGGGTAATATTTAAGTCTTTTCATTCTGCCTCAGTGTATTTGGAGTAGTACTGATCCTCGTTGACATCGTGCTGGTCATCGTGGACATTTCCCTGCCAGCCAGGAGCAGAGGGGTTGGAAACTCTCTGGAGACGGTGTCCCTCGTCATCTCTTTCTTCTTCCTGGCCGACGTTCTCCTCAGGCTCTACGTGGAAGGGTAAAGTAGTCAAGAAGATGAACTGTATGAACACTTCTGATTGGCTGTTGAAGAGGAAGTTACCAATGAGGAAGTTGTGCAGGAAATGAAATCTCCTACAGGAATCTGCTGTTAAATGTTACAGGAATTGGAGACTTTTTTAAAAAGACATTTAACTTTTTCCCCTCCTGATTTGGAAGGTTTAAAGTGTATTTTGGCTCCAAGCTGAACATCATTGACGCCTGTGTTGTGGTCGTCACGCTGGTGGTCACCATAAGCTACACCTTCACTGACCTGTCAGGGGCCAACCTCATTCCCAGGTACACCAGTCAAAATAACTTGATTGATTTAGTTTATGACATCATTAGTGGAAATACACACACTGGACACTTCATTAGATATACCCGCACCAAAACAAAGATGTGTACCCAAAATCCTGTATTTTACAAAGATGATAACGCTCTGTTTTGATTTTGCTTGTGTCCATGCTCAGACCGGTGATGATTTGACTTTGTGAATTATTTATTTAGTTTTAATATTTTCACTTTAAAATCTTTCATTATAGTTTGAAGTAATAAATCTTTTATTATTTATTGATTAATTATAATCCAAACTTAATAATGAACGCTTTGAAGTGGTCGACGTGTTTGCTTTTAAAATATAAAATATAAATCTATAATGTACATAAAAGACAAGATTTAAATTTAAAAATATATAATAATGTAAAATATGTATAGGAAAACAATTCCCTTCTGTATGTAACACATTAAAAACACTCTTTGTTGTAACTAATGATACTTAGTAAAACCAATACTACTTAAGAGTAACTGAGTAGCTGAAAGCTATTGGAGAAGCTTGGAAAACTGCATAATGATGTCAATAATAACATATCCAGGTGGTTAGGTTCAAATATTCGTTTTCAAGGTGCAAATATTAAAAACAATTGATTGTCAGGTCTAGACATTTATGTATACAAACCAACAGGTAGTGATTTTTCCCAAGTGAGTTGGAGCTTTTCTTCCTGTCACTTACACCAGTGTCCTTAAGCAATGCAGTCACAACGGAGAGACGCCTCAGTTTCTTTTTTTTTTTGTCCTAAAAATATTATTTCTCCAACCGGTCTTGAAACTAAAGCTTCGCTTACATTCTCGTTTTTAAGTGCTTTATTTATATATTCGTTTAAAGTATGTCTGTCAACATTTTCTTTGTTGTCATTTCGTCCTCCAGGGTGGTCAGCTTTTTGCGCTTCTTGAGGATTATAATTCTGGTCAGACTGTTCAGGCTTGCGGCCCAGAAGAAAGAGTTGGAGAAAGTCACAAGGAGAATGGTAAGCAAGAGTGAGCAGATATAAAATGAGTAAATATAGAGTGAGTAGACGCAAGGTAGAGGACATTGTGTACATCTTTTTTAGGTCTCGGAGAACAAGCGGCGCTATCAGAAGGACGGTTTTGACCTCGACCTCACCTATGTCACAGGTAGGACCAACGTAGTTTAGCATGCAGCTCATTGACGTTCTGTCTCACGCTTCCTCTTGTCGTCTTAGACCGAGTCATTGCCATGTCTTTCCCTTCGTCTGGGAAGCAGTCCTTCTACAGGAACCCAATTAAGGTACGACAGTTCTGCCCTATTTCCACTGAGCATGGTTCTATGGTCAAAAAAAGGCAAAAGTTACAAAAATAATCCACAACCTACCTTATTTTTCGGACTATAGAGCGCACCAGTATATCAGCCGCACCCACTAAATTTTAGGGAAAAAGTATATTTTCCATTTATTAGCAGCAGATATGTATGTTGCGAAATTAGTTATTTACACAGAAATATGTTTATTTGCATACCTTTGTTTCCAAACGGCTGATCAAACAAAATGGAAGTCATCGTCATGGACCCACTAGCTGTTGAAGCTAACTCTCCAATCAGTTAAACAGACTCAATAACCCCACGGTGATGTCTTGGTGAGTTTAACGAGGAATTTGTGAAACTGAAACAATACAAAAAGATTGTCGTTGGAAGTTAATACTACTAACACAGACACTCGAAAACGTGTTCGCATATAATGCTAACGATGCTAGCGTCATTACATTACGATAGCACGTACAAATATGCATGAAAACACTCCTACAGACATCACACATGGGGCGGTTTAGTAAGTATGAACAGTTATATTGTTAAACTTACAAATGTTGGTTGGAGTAATGAATGTAGTAGAAATGCTATCATAATTATCCCCTCATGCATCATAATTATCCCCTCAACTCCCCCCAAAATGGATTAACTCGCTGGAATAAAAAAGACAATATAACATACATCCATAAACGTGGATGCATTTGAAAAAGTGCAATATATGTATCTGTACAGTAACCTATTTGTTTATTTATATATGCACCTTATTGTTTTTTTATCCTGCACTACCATGAGCTAATGTAACAAAATTTCGTTCTTATCTGTACTGTAAAGTTCAAATTTGAATGACAATAAAAAGGAAGTCTAAGTCTATGGATGGCTAGAAGACTGTACGGCACTCTACGTCCGGTAACTTCAAAGCACTAAATGAAGAGACACTGCAGCACCTGAAGTGAGCAAACTAGTCCGAAAGATGGCGCCATAGCACAAACATTAACACACTTTCTCTGTGCATTTGCTTGTTTTGTTTTTTAATACTATTTTTATTATGACCGTCAACATAAATTAGCCGCACCGTTTTATAAGCCGCAGGGTTCAAAATGTAGGAACAAAGTAGCGGCTTACAGTCTGGAATTTACGGTAGTACTGTGGATTATACCATATTTTTCCAATTCAGTTCACCATAGAACAGTCTGAAACAGTAAACACTGCAGAAACTGCACTTGGAATTCTACTTTTGTCATTATCGATTATTCAACAGACATTAGTGTGTCTTGCTCCACCCTCAACAAGTATTCCTAAGTGTACTTTAGCGATTATTGGGGGATACCGCTATGTTGGAGGATAAATACATTGGATCCAACACCTTCCCCTCAGACTAGAACTGTCCAACCTAAGTCTATGAGCATGAAGTGATGAACTGGAGGCGAGACATTTTCTAAGACAACCTGCGCAGTCCAGTTGCGTAAAATACGCACCCTAAGGTGAAAACGAAGCCTCTTTCACAAAGTCTCCACAAAATTGGTGCTTCAGCGCTATTCTTATGCTTTTTAAATAATAAAATCACAATTTTATTTAACATTTAACAGTGAGCTGATAATAACTGTACTGTCCAGTCATATCTTGCTTTTGTACACTTCTGAGTCTCATTTGCAAGTATGCGTTCATGTCAGTTTGTTCTGTTTTGTCATAGTCAGAAAGTAGTCTTTGCCTTTTAAGTTGAATGTTCCTCTCTTGTCTTTTATTGAGCCCTACAAAGTGTTTGTACTGTAAGTATTGTACTTATGACATACCAGATGTTTGATTGTAACAGGCATTTTAGTTGTAGTTTTCATTACTAAATTTGGAGGTGTTAAAATTGCCATGTAAAATCTCTAATGCTTATCAGCATGTGTATGGCAAAGCCAATGTAAATTAGCATTGGGGTAGTGCATATTGAAAAGTGGATTCATACTTTTGAGCGCTTTATATCAGGCATACTTGTTTTATTGGCATGGAAAATTGTAACATTACCTAGCAGCAGTCCGCTATGAATATGCCGGTTTATCTACCAGGTGCTGAGTCTGCAACCGGAAGTGACGTTACGTGCAACAAAGGTATCCAAATGTGTTACCAGTTGATTGTATGTTTATCTGTACTCTATCGGACCAACAGAATTAGGTCAGTACCTAAAAAGTACAACGTTTATACCCACGGCTCTGTTGCTGCAGCCAAAGCTGGGAAATTGCAGTCCTGGCTTTCAGGTTCGTCCATTTGCTCTAGTTCTGTGTGAACGGCACCGACAGACAAAAGGCGTTAAAATGCAGACTTTTACAGGCTGCTGAAGCTCAGCAAAGTGCAATATGTCAGTAAAAAAGTGATTCCAGACTTCGATTTTTGCTCACAGGAAGTGGCGAGGTTCCTGGACACAAAACATGACGGCCATTACAGAGTCTACAACCTTTGCAGTAAGTTTGCATCACTTGTTGTCCCACGCAGACAAAACGAGAACTGCATGGTCATAGACGACCACACTCTATCTTTCACACAAACACACAGAAGAAATTTGCTGAAAATACGTTTTGATGAAGTTTGGGAAACAGACCCCTCTAATCTTGTTTTGTATGCTTGTTTTGTCAGGTGAGAAAGGCTACGACCCTCAGTTCTTCCACTACAGGGTGGAACGAGTGTTCATAGATGACCACAACGTACCTTCTTTAGAGTGAGGGGTCATATTATGATTTTTTCCTACATTTAAAACACTTCTTTGTGGTCTACATAACATGTAATGGTGGTTCTTTGGTCAACATTTTGCATAGATTAGGTTTTACAGACCATTTTTAAGCCACTTTCTGACCGTCTCTTCAGGATGCGCTGTTTTGTGGGCGGTCTTATTTACATGTCTCCACTTCGACTGTCTCTTTTCCCCGCTATCTTTTGTTGTAGTTTTTAGTTTTGTAGCGTTAGAACTGTATGCTACTTTGTATTAGAAATGGCAATAGTGAAGGATGGATGTGCATGTACGAGCCAGTCTGCCCAACAACATGTTAGAAAAAACGGAGGAGCTTATTGACTATAGCGCGGACTACAATGGCAAACACGCGTGAGGCATTCTGGGTACATTTCTATAATCTATAGATAATCCGCAGACGTCACAAACTGCAAAGAAGCTGTTTGGAATGTCCTCCTTTGTGTGACGTTTTTGGCAAGTATGAAGGAAGGCAAGATTGTTTTATAGATATCTTCACAATGCCTCCACGGTTTGATTTCAAATTTTCAGGACTTATGTAGATCCCAAAGACCCAACAGCAGGTACCAATAGGTAAGAACAGTTGGTCATGCATAATAGGTCCCCTTTAAATTGCATTGCAAAGTCTGGGAATTTGTTTAGAAACGTTTATCTCCTCCGAATGAGACAACTTTGCGCATCTCATTATGTGAATCACAACCTTTTAAAGAAGTATTTTTTTTCATCATTATTTGATTTATTTGTTTGTAAAGATAACTACAAAAGTATGCTTCAGTCACTAACCGTGTTACAAAAGAGGTCAGTTAGAATAATACATAATGTTGGATATAGAGAACATACAAACCCTTTTATTGATTGAATCAAAAATATTGAAATACTATAGTGAATTTGCAAACAGCTGAAATTATGCACAAGACAAACTAACCTGCTACCCAAGAATGTACAACAATTCTTAACAAAAGAAGAGAAATATAACCTCAGAGAAAAATGTAACTTAAAACATTTGAGTGCACGTACAACACTTAAAACCTTTAGTATATCAGTGTGTGAAATGAAATTATGCAATGGATTAAGTAAAGAAATCAAACAATGTACTAATATGATCTAGTTTAAGAAACTGTTCAAACTCAACTTAGTGTTTACAAAATACCAAGAAGAAGAACCATGATAAACATTTTGAATTGATTGATAATCTTATTCTTCTCACTATACGGACTACAATTTATTTCACTATTTATTATTTCTTTTTTTTAAAAAATTGTATTTAATTACTTATGGAATATATTGTAAACAAATTGAGAACAGGACGTGAACACCAGTGTTAGCAATTGCTATGTAATGGAAAAGGGGTAGGATTAAAAAAGATCTGCTTATTCCTATTCCTTTTTGAACATGTTGAAAAGAGAAACTTGAAATTGTGATGTATCATGTTGTAATTTATATGCATGTTCTAAATAAACTCAAACCATGAACCATTTGTGTTCCAGACTGAGTACAGGAAGTGAACAAACAAATGCGTTAGAAATCGCTGTGAAATAAATAAGGGGTAGGGTTGAATAAGCTCTTCTACCTACACATTTTATGACCTGTTGTAATGATGAACGGGAAATATCTGATGTGACATATTGTAAAGTAATGAACTAATACCATAACCATAATCCAGCGTTACGGTAAAAAAAATAAGAGTACAACAAAAAAATATTTATTTGGCGCAAAATTAGTTTTCTCCAAGCGAGCCAGAGCTTTTCTTCCTGTCATTCACACAATTAAATTTGAAATGTCGTATACAACAATTTCTTATTTGAACAAAATAATTCAATATATTATTTTTTAAAGTAATCCACCATTTTATTTGATATAAATGGTATTCTGGATTTACATTTTTTTTATTGTTCGTTAAAGATTTTTTATTTTTTTGCAGATGTCTAAATATAACAGAACATATGCAAGGTGGAGGATGTTTATGGAGCTTTACAAATGACAGGATGCTTGTTCTGATTGTGTGTGTGTGTGTGTGTGTGTGTGTGTGTGTGTGTGTGTGTGTGTGTGTGTGTGTGTGTGTGTGTGTGTGTGTGTGTGTGTGTGTGTGTGTGTGTGTGTGTGTGTGTGTGTGTGTGTGTGTGTGTGTGTGTGTGTGTGTGTGTGTGTGTGTGTGTGTGTGTGTGTGTGTGTGTGTGTGTGGACGTGCGCGCGCTTCAGGGACATGTTGAAATATACGGCCAGCGTGAGAGAGTGGATGTCAGCTGATCCCAAAAACGTCATCGCTATTCACTGCAAAGGAGGGAAAGGTAATTTCTCATTTTAGGCTTGTTTTGGTGTGTGTTTTGTGTGCAGTAAGTGGAAAAAAGTTGTGCTACCTCTGCTCTACAGGCCGCACTGGTACTCTGGTGTGCACCTGGCTCATTGACAGTGACCAGTTTGAGAATGCACAGGTATAGACTAGCATGTTGAAATTTGACATCTTTAATCCACTGAAGTCTTTTCATTCTTTACCAGGACAGTCTGGAGTATTTTGGGGAAAGGAGGACGGACAAGAGTCGAAGCTCCAAGTTTCAAGGAGTGGAGACTCCCTCTCAGGTAAGACCGTTTTGTTTCTGTTCAGACATCTTTTTCATGACACTTGAAGCCATGATGGTTTTACTGTACCACAGAAAAATTATACATTACAGCCTTGTGCAAAATTGGCTGCAGGCAACCTCCATATTTTTGCATTTTGAAGAATCCAACTGTCAAGATCGGCTTTAGCTGGAGTAGGACCCCACCGCAGAGAAGAAATGATAAGAATATAAGAACAAAAAGAGCTCTTAAAAAGGATTAAGGAAAAACAACTAAGGATACACACAAAATGTGTGGAAAAACCAAAAACGCACACAAAAGGTGTAGAGAGGAAACAGTTGCCACTACACGGTGGAAAGAGTTACCACTACATGGTAGCACCGGGACTGAGCCACAGGAATGAGACGCGTGAGTGAAGCCAACGCAGAGGAGATGAACACAACTGGAAGGGTGAACCATCAAGAATATAATGGTGCAGAATGAAGGGACTGGAGTATCAGGTGTGCGTGCAGGTGTCTCCGCCTCGTGACCGAGAAACCAGTCACTGCAACAAAAAGCAGACAGGCGGCAGCAGTGCTGCCAGATCGTGACACCAACAACATTACCTACCTCGGCATGCGCTATAAAATGTTGCTACTCAGCTGCTGGCGTGAAATTACAATTTACAATGAACTCATTTGTGCTACAATGCAGCCGGAAAGTATTCACAGCACTTAATTTTCTTCCACATTTTGTTATATTACAGCCTTATGCCAAAATGGAATAAATTAATTTTTGTCCTCTAAATTTTACACACAATACCCCATAATGACGATGTGAAAAGGTTTGATTTTTTTTTTAGAATTTTTTGCACATTTGTTCAAACTAAAACAAACAATACAGTGACAATTTTTTTTTTTTTTTGCTTATTTATTAAAAATTAAAAAACAAACAAAATCACATGTACGTAAGTATTCAGACCCCTTGCTCAATACTTTGTTGATGCACCTTTGGCAGCAATTACAGCCTCAAGTATTTTTGAATACAATGCCACGAGCTTGGCACTTCTATCTTTGGGCAGTTATGCCCATTCCTCTTTGCAGCGCCTCTAAGCTCCATCATGTTGGATGGGAAGCGTTGATTTTCATCCAGGATGTCTCTGTACGTTGCTGCATTCATCTTAGTCTAGTTATGGAGGTGACCAAGAACCCGATGGTCACTCTGTCAGAGCTACAGCTACAGAGAATCTTCCAGAAGGACAACCATCTCTGCAGCAAACCACCAATCAGGCCTGTATGGTAGAGTGGCCGTAGGGAAGCCGTTTCTTCGTAAAAGGTTTGCCAAAATGGACCTGAAAAACCCTCAGACGATGAGAAACAAAATTCTCTGGTCTGATGAGACAAAGATTGGACTCTTTGGTGTGAATGCCAGACCTCATGATTGGAGGAAACCAGGCACCGCTCATCACCAGGCCAATACCATCCCTACAGTGAAGCATGGTGGTGGCAGCATCATGCTGTGGGGAAGTTATTCAGTGGCAGGAACTGAGAGACAAGTCAGTATAGAGGAAAAGATGAATGCAGCAATGTACAGAGACATCCTTGATGAAAACCAACACTTCTCATCCAACCTGATGGATCGTGAGAGGTGCTGCAAAGAGGAATGGGCAAAACTGCCCAAAGATAGGTGTGCCAAGCTTGTGGCATCTTATTCAAAAAGACTTGAGGCTGTAATTGCTGCCAAAGGTGCATCAACAAAGTATTGAGCAAGGGATCTGAATACTTATGTACATGTGATTTTGTTTTTATTTTTAATAAATAAACAAAAATAATAATTGTCATTATGGGGTATTGTGTGTAGAATTTTAAGGACAAAAAATGAATTTATTCCATTTTGGAATGAGGCTGTAACATAACAAAATGTGGAAAAAGTGAGTACTTTCCGGATGCACTGTATTAATGCTGACTAGGCAGTTTGTTCCTCATGGCTGTTACAACATTCGTTCTGTTGCTGAGCTGTGCAAACATTTTTATTTTGACGATGTTGAAGTTTTTGACAGGTTATTTCAGTTGAAATTGCATGCGAATGCTGAAAAAATAACTAAAATGCTAGACACCAAGTAACAAAAAATATGACTTGTAGGTATATACTTAACTATGAATGAAATGTTAGCATGCCAACAGTTGGCATGTGTCAAGTACCAACGTATATAACTGAGATGTATACCTGCAAAATAGTTAAAAAAAAAAAAGTTAAATAATGCTGACATGCTAACATTAGTATTAGTAATTGTAGTATTCTAACAGGAAGCATGAATCAAAGTACCAAAATATATGACTGAGATGTATACTTGCAAAATTTGGCAAAAAAGCTAGCATGTTAGTTAATCTTTGCATGCTTACTGCAAACAGTTAACATGCGTTAAGGGACAAAATATGACTGACCAACATTACCAATGTTAACTCTGTGAATGCTGAGTAGTTAGTTGATCATTTATGCTACAAATAGTTAGATTGTGAACCTCTATGCACATGAAGTAGTAGAAAAAAGTGATGTCTTTTGTGTGTACGTACTACAGAGCAGATATGTGGGGTATTACGAGGTCTTGAAGACTAAATTCAACCGGCAGCTTCCTCCTCCAAAAAGCCTGAGGATCAAGAGCATCCGCATCCACTCCATAGCAGGTCCATAAACCTTAGTGACGATGACGCCATGATGATTATGTCTGAGAGGCGCTATCTTCATTCTCCTCCTCAGGTGTGGGTCGAGGGGACGGCAGCGACCTGAAGGTGAAGATCGTGGTGAGGAAGGAGCTTGTGTTTCAGTGTGCGTGCGCCACACAAAACAACTGCTCAGTAAGTCTTATATAAAAAAAAAAAAGAAAAAAGAAAAAAAAGAAACAAAAAAAAGTGCAGACAGAACCATTTTTTACCTTTTTTTTTGTTTTTTGTAGGTCTTTCCTGACATGGGCAGCAACGCAGCAGTTATCAGCCTCCATGATGGCCCTGTGGTGCAAGGAGATGTTAAGGTCATGTTTGAGTCCACTGCTGTAAGTGCTTTTATTTATTTTTATTTATTATACACAACAGTTTTAGCAGCATATTACTGTATACATGAATACAACAATAACAATACTGTCACCTTGTCGTGGTGGAGGGGTTTGCATGTCCCAATGATCCTTGGAGCTATGTTGTCCGGGGCCTCTATGCCCCTGGTAGGGTCTCCCATGACAAACAGGTCCTAGGTGAGGGACAGACAAAGAGCAGCTCAAAGACTTTTATGAAAAGACAAAAAGCAAGGACCAAGGTTTCCTTCGCCCGGACGCGAGTCACCGGGGCCCCCCTCTTGAGGTAAGGCTTGATGGCGACCGCCCGGCCGGGCACAGCCCGAAGAGGCAACGTGGATACTCCCTCCAATGGACTCACCACCCATAGGAGGGGCCATAGAAGTCGGGTGCTATGTGAGCTGGGCGGCAGCCCAAGACAGGACCCTTGGCGGTCCGATCCCCGGCTGCAGAAGCTAGCTCTTGGGACATGTAACGCCATCTTGCTGGGGGGGAGAGAACCTGAGCTGGTGCGCAAGGTAGAGAAGTTCCGGCTGGATCTAGTTGGCCTCGCTTCGACGCACAGCGAGGACTCTGGAACCAGTCTTCTCGAGAGGGCCACCATCTGCAGTGCACTGAGAGAAGCGGTGCACTGTCAACGCTGTGTATGGTGGGGATGGTGTGCCGCTGACCTCGACCTCGATGTTGTAGATCAGTGGAAGGAAATACTTCGAAGACCTCCTCAATACCACCAACATTTCTTCCAATGAGGAAGCAGTGTCTGGGGACTCTGTGGTGGGGTCTCCTATTTCTGAGTCTGAGTTTGCTAAGGTAGTTAAAGAAGCTCCACGGTGCCAAGGCCCTGGGGGTGGATGAGATCTGCCCGGAGTTCCTCAAGGCTCTGGATGCTGTGGGGCTGTTTTGGTTGACAAGACTCTGCAGTATTGTGTGGACATCCGGTGGCGGTGCCTCTGGATTGTCAGACCGGGGTGGTGGTTCTCCTTTTTAAGAAGGGAACTGAGATCACACTCCTCAGCCTTCCCGGTAAGGTCTACTCAGGTGTACTGGAGAGGAGGCTACGCCGGAGAGTCGAACTTAAGATTCAGTGTTGTTTTCTTCCCGGTCGTGGAACTGTGGACCAGCTCTATACTCTCGGCAGGATCCTTGAGGAAGCATGGGAGTTTGCCCAACCAGTCTACATGTGCTTTGTGGGCTTGGAGAATGCCTTTAACTGTGTTCCTCGGATAGGCCTGTGGGGAGTGCTCCCGAGAGTAGGTATCGGACTGTCTGATTGTGACGGTCCGCTCCCTGTATGATCAGTGTCAGAGATTGGTCCGTATTGCCGGCTGTAAGTGGGACCCGTTTTCAGTGAGGGTTGGACTCCGCCAAGGCTGCCTTTTGTCACCGATTCAGTTTACAACTTTTATGGTCAGAATTTCTAAGTGCAGTCAGGGCGTTGAGGGGATCCGGTTTGGTGGCTGCAGGATTAGGTCTCTGCTTTTTGCGGATGATGTGGTCCTGATGGCTTCATCTGGCCAGGATCGGTTTGCAGGTAAGTGTGAAGTGACTGGGATGAAAATCAGCACTTCCATAGTTCTCGCCCAAAAAAGGGTGGAGTGCCATCTCGGGGTTGGGAAGGAGATCTTGCCCCAAATGGAGAAGTTAAAGTACTTCGGAGTCATGTTCACGAGTGAGGATCGTGAGATTGACCGGCGGATTGATGTGGCGTATGCAGTGATGCTGACCCTACATCGATCCGTCGTGGTGAAGAAGGAGCCGAGCCAAAAGGAGAGGAGCCAAATGAGGTGGTTCGGGCATCTGGTCAGAATGTCCCCCGACCTCGGGTGTCTGACCGGTAGGAGATCAAGGGGAAGACCCAGGACACGGTGGAGAGACTGTCTCCCAGCTGGCCTGGGAATATCTCGGGGTCCCCCGCGAAGTCGCTGAGGAGCGGGAAGTCTGGGCTTCTCTGCTTAAGCTGCTGCCTCTGCGACTGGATCTCGGATACACGGAAGAAGATGGATGGATAAGAATGACTTAAATATACACAGATGTCTTACATTGTATTTATTTAAAAAATAGGGACAGTACATATTATTAAACAGTATGTAAATATATGATCTTGATCATACATTTACATATACATCATCATTTCCCTTGAAGACAGATTGATCTTATCATGCAGTTCATAGTTTTAATGCGTTTATTATTATTATGATACACATTTTAAATCAGTTAATTTTCATACCTGTTGGGTAGTGAAATATTTAGAATTATAACTGTTTGATGAAAATAAGATACCATGTATGTAACATTTTTTTAATCATCATACAACAGTATAAATGTGGTTATAAATGAGCTTAATTAATTGGGTATGTAATATCTGTAATTTATATAACCGACCATATTTACTGTATTCCCTAACACTCTATTTTAACAATATTAAAAAAGAAATATACTACAGAATTTTTTTTTGTATTTAAATTATTATAAATATGAAAATAAATACAACTTATCAAGACATACAATAATATATAAAATCTTTTTTTTTTTTTTTTGGAAAAATGTAATGAAGTATAGAAATGTGTATTGTATGATATACAGTAGGTAGGTACAAAAGCCAGTATAATAAATATCAGTCATTGAAATTAAATAGTAAATCGTGTAAATATGACATTACTTCTAAAGCTGTTTATTTACGGTTTCCTTCTCAGGGAATTCCTAAAGGATACGAAGACGTCCCCTTCTACTTCTGGTTCAATACTTCCTTCATAACAGACAACAAGTACGTCTCCTCACCTACAGCAATATTTTGTATTCATGTGGAGTGTAAAAATGATTTATTGTTGGCTGATTGTTTCTTCAGGCTGTTTTTATCCAGAGAGGAAGTGGACAACCCCCACAAACCCAAAACCTGGGACCTGTACAAGGAAGACTTTGGTATCACTGTGTCCTTCTCAGACAACTAATAATCATAATAAATGTATAAGGTAGGGTGTGTTCATCAAAACATGTAAAAGGTGTGTAGGGGGTGTGTGGGCGGGACTTGTCACCACAAATCAACCAAGAGAAAGTAATTTGAGCACATATGTGAAATAAAATTAATTTCTATAATAGCAAGGACTCAGTTTTTGTGGATTAAAAGTTAATGATGCAAATACACAACAGCTACCTGTCCTGACTATTAATACATCTGTTTAATATGTTCTCGTATTAGAAATTCAGTCTTAAATGTTCCTAAAAGTATCCACTAGTGATGAGTCATATGCAGTGGCGGGCCGTGCGTATCCCACCTAGGCCTTCAGTGATGTCTGACTTCAAAGATTTCTCAAAATACCATTATTTATATCACCACATGACCATTGCTGGAGAAATACTACACAGAAACACTTACTTGGCATTGAATCACCACCAACAGTGTACAAAACGGGTTATTTTCTGGCGCATTTAAAAATCAATAAACCCTTACAGCAATTAAAACATATCTTATGTGGTACTGTCAAACTTAAAATTGCAAAAAAACATTAACTGTGAAAAAATTAAGAAATAAAATATCTGAACTCACAATTTGTAGAATCCATTCGAGCTTCCGGGGTTGGCTGACATCGTCTCACAAGATGTAGTTTCTCTTTAAATATCCCTTCTTGAAAATGGCCTTGCAAATATGTTGTCTTGTCCAATCATAAAAGATGCAGACGAGGTGTGTTGGCTGAGTTCTTAAAGTTTACTCCACAGCGTGCTCATCAAAAACATCCCACTGGCTAAACGGGGCTACTGTGCATGCGCTTCACTACTGTGGCATGCTGGGTAATGGAGTTCTTAAGTTACCTAGCTCATAACATCACAATATGTCTGCCTTAGGCCGTCTTGGAGGCCTTACTGACAACTCGTTATCTGATTGGCTATCGCTACTGTCTGTCAAATGTTTCTGTTCACTTACAGTGCACAGATGCCCGCAATGTTGATTTTGAAGGCCTGCGGGCAGATTTGGTACAGCATGGCAACATAAACTAGCTGAATTCTGATTGGATAAAAACTCTATAAACTAAAAACAACAGCGCTGGAAGGAGCATAATACGACATGAAGAGAATATGAATAATTTTAGATATTTAGGGAAAGTAAATAAAAAATTACTTTTATCTTTAATTATGATCATGATTTCTGGTTATGTTAGGCCAGCAGAGAAGGCCTAGCTGGCCCTGATGCCACACCACTGGTCAAATGATACCGAAGCATTGCATGAAACACCAGGGTTGATACTGTCACTTTAAGACCGATACATCTGCTATGTCGTTTGTATGCAAAGCGCCAAACTTTTTATCAGGTAGCGCTTATGACCGCTCGCTTTAAATGAAGTCTGAGTGCCACGTTTTACATTTTTTGTCACCATCACATCTAAATGGAACTAAGAAAGAAAACTAAGAATAAAATCCCAAGCGTGGGATTATTTAGATTTTATAGCACTAAGATCTTTTTACTATTGAACTCTTTACTAGAGAGTTGTGTATATTCTGTATTACTTTTAGGGCACAGCGAGTTGAATTATTGACAATTATGTTGGCCAAGTATCAAATTTGCAGGTTAAATGTAGGGACTTTAATCCAGTATCAATGCAGCATCAATAGAGCTGCATACTCACTGTGGTCATTTGCCAATTAGAGATATGGCTTTTTGAAGGGAGCCAGATCTTGAGACATTCCTTTTCAAGAGCCATTCAAAAGACTGGCTAAGTAAGGGTGCATGGATGTTTTTTTGGGGGGGTTTTTATATCCACAAATTGTGTTAAGTGTGACCATGTCTGTTGGCATCTTGTGTTCGATTTTTTGGCACCATTACTAGGGGAGGTTGTTTGCATTGGGTCATACAAGTAAAATGCTGTGCTCAGGATCATTCATATCATAATCGATCATAGACCTGACATACTCATGTCTGCAAGATGGTGAAGCAACAGTGAGTGATTTGACTTTTATATTTAATTGAAATCTCACTGCAGCCAGGTTCCTTATTAAACTCATGACAGCTCACGGGCCAAATTGAAAATGCCAGGAGGCAGCACATGGCCCACAATTGCCATGTGGGCAATTGTATAAAATAAACCAGCTCGATTTCTTTAGACACAATTGAGGTTTATTACCTCTGGCACAAAGTAGCGAGGAAAAAAAAAAGACATACAACCAGTTTTTACTTTATTTATAATGAAATGTTATCTACAATATACAAACAAGCGACAGGCTGCATTTGGCATCATGTAGATAAGCCTCATGCTCACCTACACCTCTTGGCTTGGTGTGCAGACGAGGTTCATATTTGCAACCAAAACCATTAAAGTGCTGACAAGAGAGAAAAAAAGGACTAACAACAAACCTGACATTTCAAGTAAACAGATTTCTAATTGGGGAAAAAGGTCTTTGGATGACTTCAATCTGACAAGATGACGATGGAAATGTGGCTGAAAACCAGCAGCAGAGAGCAAAGTGTTCCCGTTCGATGTCGTGGATTTTCAACACAGCGTTTTCCTCACTTTGCTTCCTCTGTTAACGCCGTTGAGGAGGCCGCACTGCTTCAGGAAGTCAGATCTGCCACTTCGCAATAAACACAAGATTGTAGTCTTGCACGCATCCTTGCACGGCGCGGACACATGGCCCTTGTGTCGCAAGTACCAGAACTTCTGGAATAAGCGCTCGTCGTTGATGAAGGTGCGGATGAGGCCTTCCCAGTCGGAGGGGAACAGACTGGCGAGGCCATATGCCTCAGTGGCACGGTAAAGCAGAGTCCACTTGGGGTTCTGTTCTGGTCTGCCAGGCTCTCCTGCTTTGTGGTTGGCCTCGGTCAGGTTGAGGATGTAAGTTTCGTGGTCCAGAACCAGACGAGAACTGTTTGGGTAGTTCCCGTCAACGCAGTACACACGGTAACCTGGGACACAAATACAAGACTTGGTCAGCTCCAATTCGGTTTACTGCAAGACCGACTACTTGATGGACTCACTTGGGTTTAAATTGATGTAGGTGGTCACGCTGGGAGCAATAAAGGCAACCCCCAGTGGGCGGGTCATGGTCTCCCCATCATAAAACATCTGGAACTCATCAAAGTGGGTGTGGCCAAAAAATTGACCAGTAATTGTGCTCTCATATCTGGGAAAAAAATATACCACGTCAACCCAAATACTGACTTTTCTACCTGCAAAAATAGCTCAAAAGGATGGCACACATACTAACATTAACACGCGTCAAGTGCTAAAGTATGTGTATACCTGCAAAATTAGTCAAAAAAAGCTAACATGCTAATGCTGTGTGGACACCACAGTATGATTGCTACCCATTATAATTGGTTTATGACAGAGGGCAAACCTAGAAGCACTAAATTAGCATTTTGGCAAGTTTTCATGGTTAGTTTACCCGAAGGGTTAAACAAGTCGAGAGGCTGAACTGAACACAGGCTTTTACATGCCTTTCTTGCACCACAGGACTCAGCTTGTGTACATTCACGACCTCACTGACATTCGGAAATTATAGAACTCTTTAAAAATGGAAACTTTGCACATTCTGGGGCTTAAAAAAATTTAAAATAAAATCTGAGGGAGCCACAACAAGGAGGCAGAGGAGGCTCCATAGTCAGAAATTGAGACCCCTGATGTAGGCCTACATTGAAAGTCAATATGGTATCAAAACATCTAGTATTAAAATGCAAAGTTATGCACTGCTGCAAACTACATTTATTTTAACATATCAAAGAATCAAATGATGGTTGCATGCAAAATGCTTTATCTTGAAATTATAATCTAGGGAAGCTTCAGAAAAGAAGAAGAAAAAAGTGTTAAAAATCAGTGTACCTGTTGAGAATATGATAGTAGTTCCAGCTCCAGCTGCCCAAACACAGACCAGGTGGGATGTGCCCAATGATGTGTACCTGCACACAACACCATCATATTCATAAAGATGAAGTAATTCAAAGACTTTGTCCTTTAAAAAAAAGAAAAAGGTGTGATGAAAGAGAATGAGTTAAGACCTTTGTTAGATCGGAATCTGGGTTTAACGTGGTTAGGGAGCTCCACTAACCACGTTAAACCCAGATTCTGATCTAACAAAGGTCTTAACTCATTCTCTTTCTATGCCACATCAATATGGAATGCACTCCCAAAAGGTGTAAAAGAAAGGGCATCTCTATCCTCCTTCAAAACCGCACTAAAAGAACACCTCCAGGCAACCTCAACCCTAAACTAACACCCTCCCTTCCACATCACACCTCTTCGGATTGTAAATATCCATCCATCCATCCATTTTCTACCGCTTATTCCCTTCGGGGTCGCGGGGGGCGCTGGAGCCTATCTCAGCTACAATACATGGATTGTAAATAATCAAATGTAAATAATGAAATGTAGACACTTTCTTATAATTTCTGATCTCTCTCTCTGTGTCCACTACTTGCTGTACATATCCTACCAAGTCAGTCCTACACTGTTCCAATGTCCATTTCTCTGATGATGCAATTGTTGATGACTGAAGTGTTGATACCAACCAAACCTAAACCCCCCGCTCCCCTCCAATCCCACACCCCAGATTGTAAATAATGTAAATAATTCAATGTATATACTCTGATGATTATCTTGTGTGATGACTGTATTATGAAAATAGTATCATACCTGTATCATGAATCAATTTAAGTGGACCCCGACTTAAACAAGTTGAAAAACTTATTCGGGTGTTACCATTTAGTGGTCAATTGTACGGAATATTTTGCACTGTGCAATCTACTAAAAAGTTTCAATCAATCAATGATATGTTTACGACGTCTTCACCTTCTCTCCTTTGTCTTCGCTGGTCTGAAGAACATGGACCAGCCACTGCAGCTGGTTGGCGGGGTCGGTGGAGTTCATCATGAGCCAGAAGTTCTCACGAGCGCAGAAGTTCATGTTGAGAGACACCACCCGCAGGCCCGGCTGGATCTCCATGGTGTAAAATCCTCCATACCTGGAACATGTTGAAATTATACAGCAATTAACTCGCTAACACTGGTCTACAGAAGCAAATAACTGCCAGGGTTTAGAATTCGCACTAAGTTAAAAAACAAAACTAAACAGCTGTGGCTGTAGGCAACCTCCTGGTGTTTTAACTACAGTCAGAATCCAGCAGCTTTATCGTTGCATGCAAAACTCCTGTTGGTGTGAAACTCATGTTCCACTTGCTGTACTGTTCATTATGTACTCATTAGCGCCATTAATGCTAACTGTGCCGTTAAAATTATTTGGAGTACATGAGAAAGTGTCTAATAAAAAAAATCCCCCCCCCAAAATATTTTGAAATGTCAATTTAAAAAAAAAAAAAGAAACATTTAATTATCCTCATCTGTTGCAGTTTAGGTAAACAAAGTATTTACCGTACCAAAATTGTATTAATATGAAGAAAATCCTGCTCCTTCCTAAAGTTGTCCCACCCATTATTTAAGCAAACATCAATGTAATGTCCACCTCAGAGTCTTCAAAGCGTGTTGTGACAGCCATGGCGCCCACTCGTCAGCCATGGTGTCGTAGAGCCAGGCGGAGGACCTGTTGCCATGAACAAAAGGCGGAGGGAAGCTGTTCACTGGCGTGCTCTCGTGGTTCCCGATAGCGGGGTAGACCGTCACGTTGGGCCCCAGGTGTCTGCCGGTAAAACAAGACTGTAATCCACAGCTAAAACATTTGAGTAGTTTCATCAGAATCCACTCTATTACTTCTGGATGAGCCTGGTGATGACCGTAAGTTCCGACAGCTGCTGTTTCCTGGTTTGAGACCACACGTTGTGTGCAGGTATGTCTCCGGTCCAGTAGACCCAGTCCAAGGCTCCGGTCCTGGCGATGTTTTTCAGAAGGTTCTCCACCGTCCTGAGCGGCAGGTCACACTTGCTGTACGTGCCCCAGTAACCCGCCTCCCTCCGCCGCCACAAGGGGGCGTCTGAGTCATTACGGCAGCACAGGGGCTCCTTACAGTCGGCTGCAGTACCACTGACATATTCCTGACATGGAATGGATTAAATGGTAAATGGGTTATACTTGTATAGCTCTTTTCTATCTTCAAGGTACTCAAAGCGCTTTGAGACTATTTCCACATTCACACACACATTCACAGACTGATGGTGGGAGCTGCCATGCAAGGCCCTAACTACGACCCATCAGGAGCAAGGGTGAAGTGTGTTGGTCAAGGACACAACAGACATTAACTCCCTCATGGAAGGGAGTTAATGCAGAAACGACTCATTTTAATTTAGCTTTTAAAAAAGCCCCTCTAATGCTGACAATATTGGCATTTATTTTATAGTTTGACCTAAAAATTATGCAGACAGGCAAAATTAAAAGAGGATATACATTTAAAAATGATAAAACTCGAATAAAAGATCTAGCAAACAAGAATGTTGTTGCTTTTAAATAAGAGCACTCACTCGGTTTTCCGTTTGTGGTTCCGATTTGTGTGGTGTTAAAACACTGCATTAGATTCATTGTAATAATGTTTGCTTGGTAGGGGCCTTGCAGTTTTTTGTGAATACTGAGCAAATGAATGCTACTTGAAGAAGTTGTACCCTAGCAGGTCTACATGGGTGTAGCTCAACTTCCTATATCTCTTATTGCTTCTTTAAACAACAAAATAGTGCACTCCATTTAGCCTTAGTTGCTTTAAGAATCATTCACAGTAGAGTCCCTTACTTTGTCCCAGTGGATGTCAGTCAGAAACAGCACCCTGCTCTGTGGAGAACCAGGAGTGGGAGTTGCAAGCGGCTTAACAGGAGGCTTAGGTGTCTTTGGCAAGGTGATGTTCCACGACGCGTAGATGTCAAACTTGCCGCATGAGGGCCCCACCAGCACGGCGCAGGCTTCCTTGGGCCACAGCAGGGACCGCTGCAGGGCCCAGATTAAGTCGCTCCGGAAAAGCTCGGTTATTTCGTGACACACCTGCTCGTCTGCCAGGTGGAGGCGGATGCAGGCCTCGCCTACGGCGCGCGCCACTCGCTCGTCATTTGCGTCACTCTGGAAGAGGAAACAAAAAGATGTGGCAATATAATGCAAGATGTGGTACAGTTCAACAACCGACCTTCTGTTTGATTACACTTATTTATTTTAAATATATTTAAATACCCCCAATTTAAATGCACATCAACACATTGTAGTATAATTGCGTTTTAATATCAGCTAATGGCCAAAACGTGAATAAATTATTAGCTTTTAGTGCATTAGTTGCCGGCTGGCAATTAGCGGCACTATACTTTTGAATATTGTAGTATTGCACAACAACAAAGTACCTTTAGTTCATTTATAAACACAATTTGACAGTTTGATGGTCCTTGCCTGGAAATTGTTGAAGACCCCAGTAGGGTTATACGGTATACCGGTACTAATAAAAGTACCGTAGTAATAATGAATTAAAAACGGTACTATACCGCCTCTGAAAAATTCTGGAACCTTTTTTTACGGCGCCGTCATCACGTTGTGACATTGCTGGTTTTACGAGCAGAGGGGCGTGTTCAGCAAGAGGTGTTTCAGACATGGCTAGCTAGCGAGCGGCTAACATCCATCTGCAGTCGGCAGTTTTTATCTACTTTTAAATCCCTAATGGCGACAAATAAAGTACATGTCTTACAAGTATCATCCCTGCTGGACAAGGAATAACAAAACATGCTTCACTACACAACATAGGAGGATACCATAGCTAACAGCAAGCTAGCGGTCCTGAATGTAAACAAAAGGGTGGGTCTACACAGATATTGAATACAAGTACAAGAGCTGTACCTTGTCAACACAACAAATGATTACATAGTGATTTTTTTTTTTATCACAAAATCTTTTGCCTTTTTTTTTTCTCCTTATGTTTATAAACTCAGGAAATGGGTGCCTGGACACATGAGGACTCTAAATATGACCTAACTACTTGGTATTGGATTGATACCAAAATTTGTAGTATCACACACACAAAATGTATGTAAAGTATCAAAACAAAAGAATAAGTGCTTATTTAACAGAAGTGTAGATAGAACAGGTTAACAGAATGTATGCAGATATTAACAGTAAATGAACAAGTAGATTACAACTACATTTTCTACCGATTGTCCCTCAAAATGTTGACAATAATAGAATGGGAAATGACAATATTACTGCATACGTCAGCCAAATTAGGAGCTCGTGTTGGCTTACTTACCATATTTTTTGGACTGCAAGTCGCTCCGGAGTATAAGTCGCACCAGCCGAAAATGCATAATAAAGAAGGTAAAAAACATTTATAAGTCGCATTTTTTGGGGACATTTATTTGATAAAACCCAACACCAAGAATAGACATTTGTATGGCAATTTAAAATAAATAAAGAATAGTGAACAACAGGCTGAATAAGTGTACGTAATATGACGCATAAATAACCAACTGAGAACGTGCCTGGTATGTTAACGTAACATATTATGGTAAGAGTCATTCAAATAACTATAACATATAGAACATGCTATGCGTTTACCAAACAATCTGTCACTCCTAATCGCTAAATCCCTCAAAATCTTATACGTCTAGTCTCTTACGTGAATGAGCTAAATATTATTTGATATTTTACGGTAATGTGTTAATAATTTCACACATAAGTCGCTCCTGAGTATAAGTCGCACCCCCGGCCAAACTATGAATAAAAACAGACTTATAGTCCGAAAAATACGGTACTACTAAAAGATAAGTCGTCTAGAATGTTCACTCTTATTTAAGGTTAAAATTGTTCTCTGATTGCAATGCAAATATGTTTATGTTTTGTAAGATTGTTTGGTAAAATAAAGCCAATAACAACATTTTTGGTGGTCCCCTATATTTACAAAAGTATCGAAATACATGTTGGTACTGGCACCAAAATATTGGTATCTGGACAACAATAAACCCCTGCAATATTGTAGTGGTTTGAAAATTTAAAAAATATCAAAATTGCCCAAGCATCCTTTTTTCCAATGTGCGGCTCTCAGTGGAAAAAGTCTGGACAACACCCCCCTTCTTTTAAAAAAAATAAAAACTTTTTTTTTTAAATTTGATTGATTTTTAATACAAGTACCTCGGCTTGTTACCACCGCTAACCATCATGGTTTAGCTTTAAACGTGTTGTACTAGCAGTGGATTGCCTTGTGGTGTATAAGAAGAATGAACCATTATCATCATCATCAGTATTGAAAACTACTGATTTAATATTTTAAAATATATAAAATTTCAGAAAATGTTTTGGTTAATTTGCAATATTTTATACATTTTAATGTATACACAGTACTTCAATTGTTCTACATTTTACTTGAAGAAAAAAATCTGGTGTCAAGTCTGCATACCATCAGTGTAAGGAAGCGCACAATTGAGGTCAGAAAAAAAGATCATGTGATTCCTGGTACAAAACCAGCTATAAAAAAGAGATGAGGAAGACTTTAGAACCTAAAGTGACCCTACAGCAGAGATTAGAAGTTAATGAGTATTGTTAAATTGTTTAAAAATCTACATTCCACATGACTTGACAGATGACAAACATGGTGGTGGTTTAGTTTGTTTGGCAAGCTTGTAAATGATTAAGTTACAGTCCAAGGGTTTTCAAAGTGTGGTCCAGTGAGCTTCCTCTACTCCACTAAAAATAAATATGTTCTGCAGCAAATTTACTGATCAAGCCTCACCTGTGTTTGGACCATGTCCGCATAAAAACACATTAAGCAGCTGTCCTGCACATTTTGGCCAACTCGACCTCTTGGCCAACTCAGTGAAACATAGACTTATTGTACATTGATGTACACTTGCCCGCACAAGCAAGCACTGACTTACTGTTATTTTTTTGAGATAGGAGCAGTCTCTCAGCTAATTGTTATGCTTTAAGTAGCAAGCAAAAATTGGACTTACAGGCATACCCAAGTCTTTTGTACGTCATTAGTTGGCGTAGAAAATGACAGTGAACCCCATAACATCTACCCTAAAACGTGCAGTCTTGCTTTCCAGCATTAGCTTATAGCTAGAACTTTACTTGAGACTTTTTCAAACCACAGTTGGAGAATGTGGAGAACAGTGCTGGGAAGTGGATGATATTCATTGAATTAAAAAACAAACAAAAAAAAGGAATCAGAAACATGACCGACCGTGTCGCCAACTTGGCGGAACAATTCCAGCACATCACTGCTAGTCTGCACCATACTGAAGCAGAAGGATTTTAACACCAGTAAAGACTGTTAATATCTAAACGGCAGATATTTGACATTAAAATATGGAGTAGCTGGAAGGAAATACTGTACATTATCATTACTACATACGTCATTAAAGTATTGTAGTTGTACAGCGGGTAGGGTTGTATTTTTGCCTCATTCCTGTAAGAATCCTGCGTGTGACTGGCGAATTAAGGAATGGGACTATGCAGGACTAGCTTGAGTGTGCTGAACCACTAGGTATTAGCTTTGAGCAGATAATATTGTATCATCTCTTTCTGACTTTTTTCAGGTCAGTAGTGCATTTTTCACGCAGTCTTCACTCACGCTTTAAGTGAAGTATGAAGCAAAAACTAACCCAGACCCACTGTAGGACATTTTTTCCACAACATTTACCAAAAAATGTTTTTAACTAAAAAAAAAAAAAATTTTTTTTTCAAAAAGGTTAAAAGTGTGCTGTTAGTGGGTGCAAAGCACCAATTACAACAAAATTTCAAATACAAAAGAATGGAAGGAAAGAGCTCTGTAGTGTTTAAACGTTTTTTTGCACCATTTTTATACTCTTCTGGACCCCAGATTTTGATCGTAATTCCAGATCCGTTTTCGGATAACAATGGCTTGACCACATTCTGGTGGGAGAAACTAACTACTGATCGCGCAAGACACTTCTAACCAAGCTTTAAAGCCATCAAACCCAAACATGGGAATTAAAGGCTTCTACCGCAACACATGTAGAGGAAATTACAGCTTAAATTTCAAATACAAAAGAATGGAAGGAAAGAGCTCTGTAGTGTTTGAAAGTTTTTTGCACCATTTTTATACTCTTCTGGACCCCAGAATTTGACCGTAATTCCAGATCCGTTTTCGGATAACAATGGCTTGACCACCTTCTGGTGGGAGAAACTAGCTACCGATCGCGCAAGACACTTCTAACCAAGCTTCAAAGCCATCAAACCCAAACATGGGAAGAAAAGGCTTCTATCGCAACACATGTAGAGGAAGAGGATGTGGAACAAAGTTCAGAATCAGGTAGTCTCCAAGTTACATAATATGGAAGGTAGGCTTGATAGACCGCATGACATGCAATACATGTCAAAAAAGAATTAAGGAAGTAAGCGTGCGGATACTGCTACACTTTGTGATGATACTGCAAAACTGCAATAAATTGGTGGAATGGAGGAAAAGTGACTGGACTTGATAAAGTGAATGTTTTAAGGAAGCAAACTGATGAGAAGGATCACATCTCTCAAAGAGATGTGTCAGATTCAGCAAGTACAAGAGTCTGTCCGCATGAACAATGTGATTATGACTGGTACAGGTAGACAACAATCAAATGTCCAACATCTTGTCCCACCAAATGAGTTGGCCAATTATGAAAATTAGCTGAAATGTTTTTATGAAATAAACTGCTTTTCTCAATTTGTCCCCCAGATGGCGCAATAGCAATTCGGTTAGGCAAGCAAACGGTTTATACCGGGGCCAAGCAAGAGGTAGACAGTAAAGCGTGGCTGTGGCTCCTCCCCCTCGAGGCCAAATAAAACGTCAAACCTGACGTTTTAAGTCTTCTGCTTTGAACACATTGTTATTGCCGCAAAATGTCTGTCAAAAACAAGAAAAGTGAACGCAGAGTGTAACTCAACTCTCTTAAATTGTTTCTACCGGAGTTAGCACAGGATTCATTTGTGGATATGACAAATGAGGTATTTGATACCTTGAAGAGTTTTTATTTATTTATTTTGTTCAATTCAAGACAGGCTGTGTGACATAAAGGTTTGATGGCTTTGTAGATACACTGAGACAAAGTCTAAGGTCATTGTGTTTTTCAAACGGCACCATTGGTTTTCTTTACAATTTTCATCTAACTTGAAGTGTTTTGTCAGGAGAATTTTGTGATTCGTACATTTTCGAAATGTGCTTATTCCATTTTTGGCCAACGTAAAAATGAAAATCTGAAGTCTTTATTTTTAAGCTATCATGCCAATATTTTACCAGTCCGGCCACTGGGGAATAGATTTTCCTTCATGTGGCCCTTGAGCTAAATGAGTTTAAACACCCCTGGTCTACATCAATGAGCACAACGGCATAACGCAACGCTGACATCGCCAAGAAGGCACGCAAGTTGAGAAAGGCAATGGAAAATACAGAGCACCAACTGTAAAAATCTACATCAAGGTAAATGAAGACAAGAAGACCATTTTTTAAAGACACCAAGAACTGGACAAATACTAAGGATGGCATCATGCTCTCTACAAGGACATAAAAGACAACTCAAAAAGACTTGATACATATGAAAGCGAATGACAATAACATTCTACAATATTAAGTATATTCAACATTCATTGATTATCCACAATAAGTTATTACTTATTCATTCCCCCCCCCCCCAACATTAATTTCTTTCAAACAGGAAGTTAACTTAGTGTAAAAATGTAAAAGGTGGAAATGAACTATCAGTAACATACAAGAAGGGGCAGGATTAATAATAACCTTTGCTTCATCCTAGGGAAAAATTTGACTTAAATCATTTGTGTGCACGTACAACACTTAAAACATCGAGTGTATCAGTATGTTGAGTTCTATGTAATGGGTTGAGCAAAGAAGTCAAAGTACTAATAAGATCAATTACAATAAATAGTTCAAACTCTTGTTTACAACATGCAAGGAAAAAATATCTATATTAAAATTATTTTATCTTATTTATCCCATTGTGTGAATCACAACTTAACTATTTGTTAATGGGAACCGTAATATTTACCTATTTATCCAATGTGTGTTACAGATTGAGTACAAACAATTCTGTTGAAACAGAAATGCTCTAATTCGTCCTACTCCTTTTTTGACATGCCCTATAGACAAACTGGAAATAGGTGCTGTACCATACTGTAACTGTATGCATGTTTAAAATAAACTAATACAGTACCTAGAAACAAACTCAAACCCAATCCAGTTTGCTTTGAAACATAACTGCAGTTAGTTAGCAGGTTTGAAATGTTTTCTTTATCTTTCTCAAGCTGCTACACACTTTGAAAACGGATGCAGGAAACTAAAAATACTTATTATAGTAAAGTACTGTAAAAAAGAAAATGTTAACTTAGTAACGGTATTAGAACTACAAAAGGCTGTGTAGTTCCTCTAAAAAGCGGTGTACGGTTTGGATGGTAATTCACCCGCTTTCAGTTCAGTTCAATCAATCAATCAGCCCTAAATCACAAGTGTCTCAAAGGACTGTACAAGCCACAACGACATCCTCGGTACAGAGCCCACATACGGGCAAGGAAAACTCACCCCAGTGGGACGTCAATGTGAATGACTATGAGAAACCTTGGAGAGGACCGCATATGTGGGTAACCCCCCCCAGTTCGGTTTCAGTTTTTAATTGCAAAACATTTATGATTCAAATGAGCAGAACTAAGTGTAATTTAAAAAAAAAGGTTTACCAGCAGAGCCACATCCAAGATGACGAAGAGACCTTGGCACACACGGCAAGAGATGTTGGTCCAATTGAATTTAAAACTTGGCAAGCTGAGGCGTTCTATTACTAGGTCAGGCTGACCCGAGATCAGTGCCGGATGACAGGAGCCGGACTGCGGCAGCACTAACAACAGCGCGCAGGTCAGCAGTAGCCCAAAGAAGGGCTGCGGTGACGGCAGCTGTGTCATGGTCCTTGTGGCAGCCTTTAATTAAATGTCGATACAAGAAAAGTGGTGTAAGGTGAGGAGTTTTAACGTGTACATTAAAAAATGGCTGCTATATTCGAATACAAAAGTGTATGATCGTCAGAAGCTAACTTTTAGCCGGTACCTCAGTCAATGCAGACGGTGGTGCTTCGTCCTCCTCTGACCCGGGTAAGAAGCCACTCTTCCTCGCGTTTTAACCCAGCTTAGAGTCCTTAAAAAAAGCGCTGAACAACAAACTGTTATGCTTGTGTTCCACTGCTTTGTCGACTGAGTCCCGCCGACTCTTCAAGGAAGTCAGACGGTCAGCTGGTTGGTCACATGACTGACATTTTCATCAAAGCGTACATTTAAAATATTTTTATTATTACAGTTTGACAAATGTAAGTGTTAGTCATTTCTTTTTAAAACTTGCCACCCTCGTTATCATGTGTCAACAATTGTATTTATACCCAAAAGAACCAAAATGACAAACACGTGACACATCGTCCTCTAGTGGTCGCAGTCTTCATTACACCACCCTTCAGGAGCGAATCTACATTTAATATTCTAGGGTTCTTGGCCCCAGTATTACAATACTAATCGTAATCATGATTAAAACAACAATGCTTTTAAAATAAAAAGGTTTATTATTTTTTAAACGGCAATATATCTTGAAAAATATTTTTGGAATATGTTAAATCAAATGTATTAATAAACCCACATTTAGATTTCTTTCAAAAATAAACCCAATTAGCTATATGGTCTGTTGCAGTGTGCAAATAAATCTAAGATAAATAACAAAATACCATATTGTTTATAAACAGGTTAGTTAGGGTTTGTTAGTTAGCTATATATTGCGCAAAATTGCCTTTTAATCACGTTGTGAAATTGTGTGTCCTTAGAAACAGGAGTTGAGAACATTGAAATAGACCCTGCCAAAATACTTTCAAAAATACAAATTGATCATTCATACAGGACAGTTTTGTTAAAAAAAACAACAACCTTCACTCCACATCTTAATACAATCCTTAAGCTCTGACAACTATCCGTCAGTGAACTGTAATCACAGGAGCGAAGAGTTTGATTTTTATTAGCCTATCGGCTAACCTAGCATGATGTTGCTGTTAAAATATGACTGAAACAAAAAAAATAGCTAAGCTTGTGTTGCTCATGTTTTTGTTGTATGTGATATTTAGCATCTATTACATTTGACAAGGGCAACGTTACAAAGTAAAGTCGGTCCTCGCCATAACACGCTTCAAATTTTGCGGCTTTTTTAAAAAACATTTTTTCTACAAGTTTTGGTCCTTAATTAATCCTTTCCAAGCATAAAATGGCTAAATGATCTAAACATATAACTACTACGACCAAACCAATCAGAGCCCACTGTTCAGTATCATGGCCACTGATAGGTTCAGCCTCAGGCAGCATGACTATATTGGTTTAAAAGAGTGTAAAGGTGACTAAAGAGTGTTATTTCATGTCTAATCAAAAGCAATAAACAAGGGACCACTACCTATGTTTTTGACAAATATGTTGTCAATAACTGATTTGGTCATTATATTAATGACAACTAATCAAACACTTTTGTCCCTGAAAGGACACAGTAGTGTAATTCAACACATGGAACCACTAGGACTAGCATTTTGGCTCTTTAAAGGGAACCGGCTCTTGAAGAGCCGTTCAAAAGACTGGCTCATTATTATAGTTGCTTTTTTTTTTTTTTTTTTATCAGAGAAATAATTACTAGTACCAGTTATACGATATGATGTAAATGAGAATCATTTATTTTAAACAGGATGATGTTGTGGCTTGAGCAGCCCTTTGAGACATTTGTGATTAAGGGCTATATAAGTAAACTTTGATTGATTAATTGATTGATACTCTATTGGTGGGATTATTATTCTGTAAGTATTCTATAATTATTCTGCAATATTGGCTATTTTATTTTTTGTTGTGCTTTCATGATAAGGCGGTTCCATACTTATATGCTATAGTTAGAATTTTACCTCACCTAAAAAATGTATAGCATTTTAACAATATAGAAAAATAACAAATAATAATTACGAATAAAATACATTAATGGAAATAAAAAGTATAAATAAAACTACAGTAAAAATGAGGACATAATAAAAGTGTGAGCACAAAGTTGGACCGCCATACCAGGTGTGTCTATACGCTTGAACTATTACCCTTCAATAAGAAACCCGAAATGCAAATCCAAATAATAAAATAATAATAAAATAAATACAATTAAAAATAATAAGGAAAACATATTTATTTCTATATTTTTACAAATATATATATATATATATATATATATATATATATATATATATATATATATATATATATATATATATATATATATATATATATATATATATATATATATATATATATTTTTTTTTTTTTTCATTTTAAAGAATGTTATTCCAAATGCTGCTCAGTTACTTTAACTCTGACTCATTTTCGAGTCCATTTGCCAGTCGGGTGGCAATTGCCTTTCTAAATTTGCATGTGCATTAAAAACAGGTCCGAAACAAACGGCTCATAACCGGGAATCGGTTCTCATCATTCACTTAAAAAGGGGCTGTTTGCAACATTTATACAAATACCTAGAGGGTGCCAACTTACCAATGTATTTTACACAGTATATTTTTCTCCTACGTAATGACGTAATTACATACGTACAATCACATGCATTAACTTTAGGTCCATCCATTTTCTACCGCTTGTCCCTTACGGAAGCCTATCCCAGCTGCAATCAGAAGGCGGGGTACACCCTGGACAAGTCACCACCTCATCACAGGGCCAACACAGATAGACAACATTCACACTCACATTCACACACTAGGGTCAATTTAGTGTTGCCAATCAACCTATCCCCAGTTAAAGTTAAAGTTAAAAGTTAAAGTACCAATGATTGTCACACACACACACACTATGTGTGGTGAAATGTGTCCTCTGCATTTGACCCATCCCCTTGTTCACCCCCTTGGAGGTGAGGGGAGCAGTGGGCAGCAGCGGTGGCCGCGCCCGGCAATGAATTTTTGGTGATTTAACCCCCAATTCCAACACTTGATGCTGAGTGCCAAGCAGGGAGGTAATGGGTACCATTTTTATAGTCTTTAGTATGACTCGGCCGGGGTTTGAACTCACAACCTACAGACCTCAGGGCGGACACTCTAACCCAGTGGTTCTTAACCTGGGTTCGATCGAACCCTAGGGGTTCGGTGAGTCAGCCTCAGGGGTTCGGCGGAGGTCAAAACACACCCGACTCATCGTATAAATACAAACTTCTCCCTATCTTCTTCTCAAACAATGGCAATAAAACTATTCTGATATTCTGATATTCTATCGGCGTATTACGGATACAGCAACATCTGACTGGTTTGCAGGTGTGTAATTTGTTGTGAGTTTATGCACTGTGTTGGTTTTGTTGTTTAAACAAGGTGATGTTCATGCACGGTTCATTTTATGCACCAGTAAAAAAAACATGGTAACACTTTAGTATGGGGAACATATTCACTATTAATTAGTTGCTTCTTAACATGCAAATTAGTAACATATTGGCTCTTAACTAGTCATTATTAAGTACTTATTAATGCCTTATTCAGCATGGCCTTATTATAACCCTAACCCTCTAACCCTAACCAAATAACTCTAAGTTAAGTCTTTATTACTTAGAATATGTTCCCCTAGTGTCTAAATAACTATAAATTAAGTCTTTGTTACTTAGAATATGTTCCCCATACTAAAGTGTTACCAAAAACATATAACTTTGTCTTGAATTTGAAAAAAAACAACATTTTATTTTTCACTAAAGAAGGGTTCGGTGAATGCGCATATGAAACTGGTGGGGTTCGGTACCTCCAACAAGGTTAAGAACCACTGCTCTAACCACTAGGCCACTGAGCAGGTGCATGTCTTTGGAGGTGGGAGGAACCAGAGTACCCGGAGGGACCCCACGCAGTCACGGGGAGAACATACAAACTCCACACAGAAAGGTCCCGTGCCCAGGATCGAACCCAGGACCTTCGTATTGTGAGGCACACGTACTAACCCCTGTTCCTCCGTGCTGCCCTATTAACTTTAGGTGTTGTTAGCTAATAATAGCCATTTAGATAGCTGTCATTGAATGTATATTCGATCATAACAACATGACTGCGTATTGTTCATTGCTTCTCTTGGTCTGCTTTAGTATGTGTGCGCATTCATCTGCGCCTACGTATTGATGAGACCGGGTGAGTGACCGCTGTAAACACCAATCGATTGATTGATTGATTGAAACTTTTATTAGTAGATTGCACAATACAGTACATATTCCGTACAATTGACCACTAAATGGTAACACCCGATTAAGTTTTTCAACTTCTTTAAGTCGGGGTCCACGTAAATCAATTCATGGTAATCATTTTTATTCGGGCTGGTAAAATGTCTTTATTACATAAACCGTGTAATTGTGAAAAATATAGACAATTGTCAAATATACGTGTTCTGTTAAACCACTAATGGTAATGGTGTTCTTGTTATAATTTTTGCTTTGTGAGGAAGTCCCAAACAGCACCGTTGAAAGAGCCGTTCAAAAGAGACAGTTCGGTCGTGAACGTCACATCCCTAGGGAATGTTTTTTTTGTTATCCATCCATCCATCTTCAACCGCTTATCCGGAATCGGGTCACGGGGACAGCAGCTCCAGCAGAGACCCCCAGACTTCCCTCTCCAGAGCAACATTTGCGACTTCCTCCTGGGGAATCCCGAAGCGTTCCCAGGCCAGAGAGGAGATGTAATCCCCCCATCTGGTCCTTGGCCTGCCGCGGGGCCTCCTCCCAGTGGGACGTGCAACGAGGACCTCCCTAGGGAGACGCTCGTGAGGCATCCGCACGAGATGCCCGAACCACCTAAGCTGGCTCCTTTCCAAGCGAAGGAGCAGCGGCTCTACTCCGAGTCTCTCTCGGGTGACTGCACTTCTCACCCTATCTCTAAGGGAGATGCCAGCCACCCTTCTGAGGAAACTCATTTCGGCCGCTTGTATCCGCGATCTTATTCTTTCGGTCATTACCCACACTTCATGACCATAGGTGAGAGTAGGAATGTAGATAGCTCGGTAGACCGAGAGCTTTGCCTTCTGGCTCAGCTCTCGTTTCGTCACAACAGTGCGGCAGAGAGACTGCAATACTGCCCCAGCTGCTCCGATTCTCCGGCTGATTTCCTTCTCCATCTTTCCCTCACTCGTGAACAAGACCCCGAGATACTTAAACTCCTCCACCTGCGACAGAGTCCTGTCCCCTACCCGGACTGTACAAACCATCGGTTTCCTGCTGAGAACCATGGCCTCAGATTTGGAGATGCTGATCCTCATTCCAGCCGCTGAACACTCGGCTGCGAACCGATCCAGTGAGAGCTGAAGGTCACGAACCGAAGGTGCCATCAGGACCACATCATCTGCAAACAGCAGTGACGCAACCTTTAGCCCCCCGAGACGTATACCCTCTCCGCCATGGCCACGACTCCGCCTAGAAATCCTGTCCATGAAAATCACAAACAGGATAGGTGACAGAGCGCAGCCCTGGCGGAGACCAACCCCCACTGGAAACGGATCCGACTTACATCCAAGCACCCGGACACAACTCTCGCTTTGGTTGTACAGAGATTGGATGGCCCTCAGCAGGGTTCCCCTCACTCCGTACTCCCTCAGCACCTCCCACAAGATCTCCCGAGGGACGCGGTCATACGCCTTCTCCAAATCCACAAAACACATGTAGACTGGATAGGCATACTCCCAGGCCCTCTCCAGGATTCCCGCAAGCGTAAAGAGTTGGTCAGTTGTTCCACGACCAGGACGGAATCCACATTGCTCCTCTTGAATCTGAGGTTCGACTATCGGCCGGACCCTCCTTTCCAGTACCTTGGCGTAAACTTTCCCAGGGAGGCTGAGTAGTGTGATACCCCTGTAATTAGCACACACCCTCTGGTCCCCCTTTTTGAAAAGGGGAACCACCACCCCAGTCTGCCACTCCCTCGGCACTGTCCCAGACTTCCACGCAATGTTGAAAAGGCGTATCAACCAAGACAGCCCATCAACACCCAGAGCCTTCAGCATTTCTGGACGGATCTCGTCAACCCCCGGAGCTTTGCCACTGTGGAGTTGTCTAACTACCTCAGTGACTTCACTCCGAGTTTTTTTTGTTAGTTTTTTTGATTGAAACTTTTATTAGTAGATTGCACAGTTCACTACATATTCCGTACAATTGACCACTAAATGGTAACACCCGAATAAGTTTTTCAACTTTTTTAAATCGGGGTCCACGTAAATCAATTCATGGTAATATTCATGGAATTTATTTCAAATAATTGTATCGATGTTATGTCATTTAAACTTTAGAAGCAAACAGTCGCTGTGTGTACTGCTTGTGGGACGCTGGAAGCCCAAGCCACGCCCCTTGACAGCATCTGT